>NC_058085.1:114131701-114216750 GCF_014858855.1 Bufo gargarizans
TAAAGATATTTAGATAAATAGACAAAGTTATTAATAATTGAGGGATAAGATATAGCTAGATAACCAGTAGACCAATAAGAGATATATAGACAGATAGATAGATTAAAATATTAGTAATTGATGGATACACTATAGCTAAATGAGTGGTAGACAGATGAGATAGGTAGATAGATATACATATATAAGTGCTAGACATAAAAACTGTAGATAGATATGACAAATATTTTGATATATATAGATTTCATAACTAATACCAATGCAGGTGTCACTGCCACAGTGACATAACAATCTAAAGGGCCCCTTCACATATGTCCAGAGATCCGGTTCAGTTCCCCTCAGGCATTTTCACGCGGAAGAAGAACTGAATTGGATCTCTGGACAAATGTGAACTGAAGCCAGAACCAATCCCATAGTTTTCTATGGAATCATTCTCATGCATTTGGTGCATCAGTTGTGATGCAGATAGAACAAGTAGTGCCAGATAGACCAGCGCCGCATGCTCAGGTTTTATGTCCGGCGCTATCAGTGTATAGATGCCCGATCTGTGCACTGAAGTGCAGTACACATATATTAGTTGTGTCTGGCTGCAGACCTAAAGAGGCTGGCAGGACACAACATATATATCTGAAGCAGGTCTAAAGCCAAATACACATTCAGTATGCCAACAGCTACAGTATCTCTCCGACTCCCTTGTGGCTTCCACATACACCTTTCACTCGGCCGAGCGTGTAAGCATTCTATAGGGACAGAGGAGGAAGCCACTGCCAGACACTTATCTTCCTGGAGAACAAAAGGATCGGGTGAAAATATAAATTTTGTCTGATCGTTCTCTCCCCAACATCATCTTTCATGAACTACCCACACACATTAGTGTGTCCACCGAACCCACCACAAACAACGAGTTGAGCCAACAAAAGACTAATGTGTATGGCCAGCTTAAAGGGGTTGTCTCATCCCAGACAATGGGGGCATATAGCTAGGATATGCCCCCAATGTTTTACCACCACTGGGACCCGCACTTATATCGGGAACAAAGCCCGGAAACCTGGTGGCTGGAGGACTCCGGTCCGGCCACCACCAATCGCTCTCCCCATAGCAGCCACTGCTCTCATTCACTTCTATGGGCCCGACAGAAATAGCCGAGCCAGCGCTCGGCTATTTTCGTCCGCCCCATAGAAAATGAACGGATGAAGGGGCAGGTCCCAGCGGTGGGAACCGCACCGATCAGACAATGGGGGCATATCCTAGCGATATTGTCTGAGATGAGACAACCTCTATAAGTCCCAGGGCCAAACACAGTTCTGTGATCTAACCAGATGAGGTAAAGTATCAGTTTGGATCAAATGTGGAGAACTGTTAGAAGTAATGAACGTGGTTGTGGGGATCCAGGCTGCTAGGGATCTCCATGGGCAGATCATTACAACAGACAGTGGGTTGAATGTCAGATAGGGTTCAGAGAGAACTTGGGTTATAACTGGGGTCAGCCTTGATGGATATGTCACTACAGAGCGAACAGCTTTAGATTAGATCATAACCCCCCCAGAAGCCTAAGGCCCCTTGCAGACGAGCGTGAACGGATTAGGTCCGGATGTGTTCAGGGTGCATTCAGGAAAACTCACACCATTTCGCAAGCAAGTCCATTCAGTTTAGTATGCGATCGTGTTCAGTTGTTCAGTTTTTATTGCGTGGGTGCAATGAGATTTAATGCATTTTGCACGTGCGTGATAAAAAACTGAAGGTATACAAACAACATCTCTTAGCAACCATCCGTGAAAAACGCATTGCATCCGCACTCGCTTGCGGATGCGATTTTCACGCAGCCCCATTTACTTCTATGGGGCCAGTGTTGTGTAAAAATTGCAGAATACAGCAATTTTCACACAATGCACAAGAGATGCGTGAAAACCAACGCTCATGTACAAAGACCCATTTAACTGAATGGGTTCGACTTCCATGAGTACGCAATGCGTTCGCATCACGCATTGCACCTGCGCGGAATACTCGCTCGTGTGAAAGGGGCCCAACTATGAATTACAAAGAGAGAGACTATTTATGTGGTTGGATTTATGTGGTTGAACGAGGTTAGGGCCTGACTCTAAATACTACCAAGAAGTATTAAGCCTCTTTCACACGAGCGTGACGGATTAACTCCGGATGCGTTCTGGGTGCGTTCAGTAAAACTCGCACCATTTTGCAAGTAAGTTCAGTCAGTTTTGTCTGCAATTGTGTTCAGTTGTTTAGTTTTTTCTGCGCAAGTGCAATGTGTTTTGATACATTTTTCACACGCGTGATAAAAAACTGAAGGTTTTTAAACAACATCTCCTAGCAATCATCACTGAAAAACGCATTGCATCCGCACTTGCTTCCAGATGCAACGTTTTTCACTGAAGCCCTATTTACTTCTATGGGGTCAGGGCCGCGTGAAAAACGCAGAATATAGAACATGCTGAGTTTTTCACGCAACGTAGAACTGATGCGTGAAAAAAAAGCGCTCATGTACACAGAAATGAATGGGTAAAGATCCAGTTCGGGTGCTACACATTCACGTCACGCTTTGCACCTGCGCGGAAAACTTGCTTGTGTGAAAGGGTCATCATGCACACAACTGTATGTATTTAGCGGTCCCCAAACAAGGATCTGTAAAATGCAGATGACATCCATGTTGCATCTGTTTTTTTTGCGGACCCACTGACTTCAATGGGTCCGTGGTCTGTATTTTGTGACCAAGTATAGGACATGGATGATCCGTGTGCTTTCTGCATCTGTATGTCCGTTTCCTAAACAGATAAAACATTTCCTATACTTGGCCTCAAAATTTGGACCATGGACCTATTGAAGTAAGTGGGTCAGCAAAAAATGCGGATGCAACGCATACGGTATCTTTATTTCGCAGATCTGCAATTTGCAGGCTGCAAAATACAAATGGTTGTGTGCATGAGGCCTAATGTAATATTGGATATAGGCGATTATAGGGTTTGCTGGGTATTGTTAGCCTGGGCAAAAGGGCAAGCATTTTGGGAGTCATTTACAAACAGGTATACACCACCTTTTTGTATATTTCTGTCGCAGATTGCGGTGCAAAGTTTATCTGCAAATTTTCCCCACTCACGCAAGGTCTAAAAAAGTGGGCATGGCATTGGTCCGCGAGCATGGCGTCGCCTGTTTTAGGCAAAGAAAATAGTCTAAACCTAGACCAGCAAGGGACCTGTCGTGGATTAAGACAGGCGGTGGATACGCTGAAGGTATGTAGAGGTCGGCACCTCTACATAAATTAGGTGCATCCACTGCCAGCTAAAGGGGTATTAAGACCAGTGTCTAAAACATCGGTCTTAATAAATGACCCCCATTGTTCTAGGACAAGCAGTAGATGGCCAGCTGTCTATTGAATAATCTTCATAGGTTTATTTAAGAAAATAGAGAAGTAAGGTTGGGGTGTTCCAATGTGTAAACATGGTGTGCTTAAAAGAGAGTTGATTATGGTGAAACTTTATTTCCCAGATGCAAATATTGACATTTTATCGACAGAAACCTTTAACAAGCAACTGGTCACACTGTAATGACTTTCTACAGTTACTGGGTGCTAAGATGCCATTCAGCAATCAATTTCCCTCCTACGCAATGGACTTAATGTGCGACCTCCTATTGACTGCACCAGGACAACTTACCATGAGAGATGCTGGCGTCCAGTCCCAGGTGAACCCTGGCGATATGACATCTTCCAGCAGTATCAATATACAGAAGAACTATTCTTTTAATTCTATTTTGTGGAAAAATGACATTAGTGTGTGGGAAAAAGGAATGAGTATAATTTCCTTCTTACTATTTGGAATTGTAATTCACAGCAATTATGTTTATTTACAGCTTTGTTTTACCACATGTGTGCGTTGGATTACTGAAGTTACAAGCATTGGAGAATATTGGGGGGAATTTATCACACCCTGCATTTCAGAAGTCTGGCTTCGAAAAGTCGCAAAATAGGGGCTTTGCAATTTTTGTGTCTCTTGCAAAAAAAATGCTACTTTTTACATTTTTACACCATTTGCTCCAGTTAGTGAGTTCCACTCCATATTTATCACTTGCACTTTTGAAAAAAAGTTCACAAGCTCACTCTAGTACGGGGAAAACTGGAGTAACATTTCTAGACAAAGGGGGAGACTTATCATAGACCAGTATTTCACAGTCCTGATCAAAAGACCACTTGAAAAATGGCAAAAAATCATATTTAGCATGGCTGGATCTTAACAAGGTTCCAAGTAGAGCTTCAACATGCAACAAGAAGAAATGGGAGTGAGACAAAACATTTTTTGAGCATTCAATTTAATGAAAACAATGGATAAACTGAAACAGGCAGTTTTTCAGCTGATCAAAAGTTTAGGACCACACCTCCCCAAAAAAAAAAACACCCCAAAATAGAAATCCAACTTCCAAACATGAACTCAGTAATGAGTAGCTCTGCCGTTATTGTTTATCACTTCAAAATTTTGTTTCAGCATGCTTGATGCAAGCGTTTCCATGAGGTGAGTGGGAACATTTCTCCAAGTGGTGAAGACGGCCGCACGAAGGTCATCTACTGTCTGGAACTGTTGTCCATTTTTGTAAACTTCCCTTGCCATCCATCCCCAAAGGTTCTCAATTGGATTTAGATCAGGGGAACACGCAGGGTGGGCCAAAAGAGTGTTTTTCTCCTGGAAGAAGTCCCTTGTCCTGCGGGCATTGTGTACTGTAGCGTTGTCCTGTTGAAAAACCCAGTCGTTACCACACAGACGAGGGCCCTCAGTCATGAGGAATGCTCTCTGCAACATCTGGACATAGCCAGCAGCCATTTGACGCCCCTGCACTTCCTGAAGCTCCATTGTTCCACTGAAGGAAAAAGCACCCCAGGCCATTATGGCGCCCCCTCCACTGTGGCGCGTAGAAAACATCTCAGGTGGGATCTGCTTGTCATGCCAGTAACGTTGGAAACCATCAGGACCATCAAGGTTAAATTTTTTCTCATCAGAGAATAAAACTTTCTTCCACCTTTGAATGTCCCATGTTTGGTGCTCTCTTGCAAAGTCCAAATGAGCAGTTCTGTGGCGTTTAAGGAGACGAGGTCTTTGAAGACGTTTTTTGTTTTTGAAGCCCTTCAGTCTCAGATGCCGTCTGATAGTTATGGGACTGCAGTCAGCACCAGTATTGGCCTTAATTTGAGTCAAGGATCGTCCAGTGTCTTGACGGATAGCCAATTGGATCCTCCGGCTCAGTGCTGATTTTTTTGGGTCTTCCACTTGACTTTTTTGTTCCATAACCCTCAGGATCATTTAAGAAATTCCAAATGACTATCTTACTGCGTCCCACCTCAACAGCGATGGCGCGCTGTGAGAGACTCTGCTTATGCAGTTCAACAACCCGACCACGTTCTGACTACCTGACAGAAAATGACAATGAATCCACATCTTTGCACAGATTTGGCCTTTTAAAGGCATGTGGTCCTAAAATTTGGATCAGCTAAAAAAACTGCCTGTTTTAGTTTAATCGTTATTTTCAATTAATTGAATGCTCAAAAAATGTTTTGTCTCACTCTCATTTCTTCTTGTTGCACGTTGAAGCTCTACTTGGAACCTTGTTAAGATCCAACAATGTAAAATATGATTTTTTGCCATTTTTCAAGTGGTCTTAAACTTTTGATCAGGACTGTATGTATTGCCAGAGGATAAGGTTAATCTATGAAGGGTCCCACTTTAACCCAATTGTCATATCATCAACAGGACCTATTTCTGTCTTTTGGGCAAAGCTGGGCAGTCCATGCTTAGGGAGGGTGACATTAGGGTGAATACATCAGCTGGGGTTAAGGAGAGGTAGTGATAGGGCTCTATAGGGTTTAGACCCAGCAGTGTATCTGTCTGCCTAGGTACAATTTGTACCATTCATTCTGTCTCTTTATCCCTTTGCTATCCCTATATATGGTCCTCTCCCCTCTCCGCCATCTATTAGGAGAGTAGTGTAACCAGTGGTTACAAAATCAAGTGTGCAATACGATAGGGCCTATAATTTTATTTTAAAATACATTATTAAATGTTAAGCTTTAATTTAAACAAACTACCCGTCATTTGTTAAATTATCCTTGATCCTTAGGGTTTAGTACTATAAACGTCACCTTAGTTTGACCGACTAGAATCGGTTTTGTTATCATTGTAATCTATGAAGGGTGTCATAAATTGACACATTCTCCTTCAGTCTGTGTGCCTGAACATAAAAATGTCGGGCCCACTGGGCTCTCCACCTCTTAGCCCCTTCTCACAATAGTAGTGAGGGAAGCGTACAAACACCACTTGCTACTACATGTTGCCGCAATTGAGTTTGGGTGGTGAAGGGTGTTGGGGGGGAGGGGCGAATCAATGCCAAAAAAAAACATAACTTTTATTAGTCGCACTAAAATTATCATAAAATTAACCTTATGTATTAAACCTCACAAATTGGGCTGAGGAAAATGTATAAACCGCCATAAATACTGAGTAAACGTATTGTCACAAAAAGGGTGCACAGCGGCATCCATTCCCTGGTGGTAATATATCAAATAAACCAGTGTGATCTTACCATCTCCAGTGTTATGGTTGGATATCCAATATGTGAGTCTGGATAATATTGGTATTCCTAGGAAATAGGGCAGATACAAAGTTTGAAAGGCATGTCCTAATGTGACTCTAGTATGCCCTACCAGGTGGCCACTCTTCCCTATAACCTGTGTACAGAGCACTTGCCCTCATCCCCATCCAGAACCTGACCCAAACCTATACACCCTCTGTCTAGGTATCCCAACATGCCATGTTTTGCTAAATCTAGCTCATCAGGGGACATACGGAGTGACAGTGGTCAAGTTTTAGACAACTGACTGACCAGTGTTGATGGTCAGCTTTGAACTGTTACGGCCGACTGCTAGAATACTAACAAGCTGTGGCAGGCATTGCTTACTTGCTCCTAGCATTTATAAAAGGGCGCCCAATACTCCCAGGTGTCCCATGTGCCAACTGGAAGTAAAGTTCTTGCGAGTAACATTGTGATACAAGCGGGAATGAGCAATGTTGATATTGCTGCCTGGACACGCGGGTAGCGTATCAGGCAACCAATGGTCATGGATACATGTTCTCTTGAAACAATGTACTGATATCATTGGCAGAAAGTTAATAATTGTTCTCTAGACAAAGGTCCAATACAGAGCATACAAGAGTCAGTAATTGCTTGGTAATACCAATATCCATCCATAGTCTACATGGCAGGAACTGATAACACACCTTGTCATAAATTAGTAGCATCCTCCGGGAGTCTGTGTACCTAAAGTGAAATCTACACCAGCGCAACGGTGTATAAAAGGTCACAAACACGAGGCTTGCGACTTTTTAATGCCAAAACACTTGCATGGGGAGAATGATAAATTCCCTCCACAGTGTTGAGGGTCACTTATTAATCATAGTCCAGCAAATCATATAACCCATTAGTAATGGGTTATATGATTTGCTGGACTTTGGTTTTGTATTTGCTAACCCTCTAAAACTTTACATACCAAACTGCTGGATTAGGTCACTTATCAATCATCATTTGCACCAGGAAACTAGTGTAAATGATAGTGAATTTGCCAGGGTTGAGGTCCCACCTCTGCCACAGCCTCACACCACCCCTGACACTACTCAGCGGCGAAGGCATCGTAAAAAATGCCAAAGTCTAGGCATACAGGCATTAAACAAGTAGCAAAATGGGTCTGTGCAACTTTTTTACACTAGTTACTGGCATAGCGAGACTTAATAAATGATCCTCAATAGGTGTAAAGATGCACCAAATTTAACAATGTGCGACATTTGAAAAATTTGATGAAAAGTGCTTCAATGTAGATTACTGCAAATGTGACTTAAAATATTTTCTTCATGATAAATTCTCCCCATAGTAACCAGACCAGCCAGTTTCCCTCCAATATTTGTACTACACCAGAGAGAAAATACATGAGATGGCCAGTTCTCACAGTTGTAAAATACATTTTCAGAAAAAACACAAATATGTATTGGGGCAGCCTGACCATTCCTATCACAAACTTTGGACAAGGTTGATTCTAACCTGCCAAATACTTTGTACTCAAGAGATAGGTGGATATCAATGGTGCCTGGAAGCTCCTTGCACCAGTCTCTGGCAACAAACATGCACATTCTGTGGTTTCCAGTATAGCATGATTATGGTAGAGACAGTTCATATGGTCCACAGCAAATTGAAACTCTCTTTTTAAAAAGTTTTTATTTTTACAGGATCCATAATGGATATATCAGAGCCATTTTGTCAAAGATCACATTAAGAGTTGAAACCTGTTAAAAGGGAGGTGGTTTCACACTAGGTCTGTTTAAAAAAAATAAAAAAAAATTGCATTTTTTATAATTGTTTTCTTTTTTTTTTTAGCAAATAAGGCAGAATCCAGATGTTATAAAACACCATACAAAGACTTCTTTTTTTCGCCGTGGCATTTTTCCCCCTCCTTTGGTATTTTTTCTTAGTGCAGCATTTTCTTAAGACCATTTCCCGTAGATTTCTATATAGGAAAAAAAAAGTCAGAAAAAAAACATTATTGGGGTCATTTATGAATAGATATATGCCAACTTTTGGCATATATATATATTGCAGGTTCGGTCGCAAAGGGGATTTGCGGTCGAATCTGCGACTTCGTCCTCATCCATGCCACGTACGCCAGTTTTAAAAAAAAGGAGGCGTGAGCAGGGTAGGAGACAGGCTGTTTTAGGCATAGAAAATGATCTAAATCTACACCAGCAAAGGATATAGATGTACTGTAGGCCAGCGGTGGATGCGCCTAAGTTATATAGAGGCCGCCACCTCAACATAACTTAGGCGCATCAAGCACCAGGGCAGGGTGTCCCCATATGTGACTAAAAACACACTTCATGATGTGGTTCTGGATTGTAAAGAAAAAGATATAGTGTGGCAGCAGTCTTAACACCACATTTTTTGCCTGACATCGCTAGAAATTCAGAAGTACACTGTAATTTAACCATAGTCTTCAGTTGCGTTAACATATTCCAAAACAGAGTTGCTTTTGCATACTTCCAACCAGTTTATTCCTAGGTATGATTACCTGCAGGTGATTGTGTTTTTACAACCACAAAAAATTGTCAAAAGGATTAAGGCCTCTTTCACACGAACATAAGGGCTCCATGCCTGCGCTGCAACGTAAAGGCTCCATGCCCGTGCTGCGGGCCGCAAATTGGGGTCCACAATGCACGGGCAATGACTGTGGGGCAGCTGCATGGGGATCGCAGACCCATTCACTTGAATGGGGTCAGCGATCCATCTGTTCCGCAAAAAGATAGAACAAGTTCTATCTTTTTGTGGAAGAAAAGCACGGAACAGAACACCACAAAAGCACTCCATAGTGCTTCTGTGGGGTTCCGTTCCGTGCTTCTGTTCCGCACTGCATCTCCGGATTTGGGGACCCATTCAAGTGAAAATTATTCAATGTGAAATGCACACAGCTGGTGACCCGTGTTTTGCGGAACCACGGTATGTTCGTGTGAAAGAGTCCTAAGCCTACATCTACACTATTTTGCCTGGTAACATACCAGACTCCCAAACACAAACCAACATACCTCATTATAACCTATGGGCTCTGCCCGGTGCTGTATGTATCTGTCATGTGCAGCCACTTCGTTATTTTTTTGTTGTTGTACTTGTATAACAGAGTAGAACAATAGAAGGAACAACGATGGTGTGATCCCAGCCTTAAACTTTAAAGGAGTTGTTCACCCTTGGGGACCTGCGGTGGGAGTCATTGTTCTGGCTCCTTTGCTCCCTCGGCTCCACCGCAGCTTCTTGGTCTTCCCACATCAACATCCAGTTTGATGCAGGTCATGTGGCCTTTGCAGCTAATGACTGACGGCAGCAGTGACGTGTCTCCCAGGTATCATATCACTGGGTGACATGTGACCATTGCCATGTATCGCCAACAACCTCCCTCCCTCATTAAGAGCAACAAAGATGGGTTGTGGTTGGATCTTCCAGCATGACAATGACCCAAAACACAAAACCAGGTAAACTAAGGAGTGGCTCAGTAAGAAGCATTTCAAGGTCCTAGAGTGGCCTAGCCAGTCTACATACCTGAACCCAATTGAAAATCTTTGGAGAGAGATGAAATTCAATGTAGCCCAGCGACAGCCCCGAAACCTGAAAGTTCTATGGAAGATCTGTATGGAGGAATGGGCCGAAATTGCTTCTGCAGTGTGTGCAAACTAGGTCAAGAACTACAGGAAATATCTGACCCCAGCAAACAAAGGTTTCTGTTCCAAATATTACGTTCTGTTTTTCTATTGTATCAAATACTTATTTCATGCAATAAAATGCAACTTAATTAAAAAATTACACAATGTTTTTAGGATTTTTTTTTTGATTATGTGTCTCACAGTTTAAGTGTACTAACAATAAAAATGACAGACCTCTCAATTCTTTGTACCAATGTATATCAAATACTTATTTTCCCCACTGTATATGTTTAATGGTATTTAGTAGAATTGTTTCTCTTGCTTATTTTGCCTCATACAGATAACCAAAATGCTGCTGCAATTTAGGATCCATGTCGTGGCCCAAAGGTCTGGTCCGACAGCAGGTGTAATGAGCCCAAGTATCAACATTGTACCGGTAGTTCAGACTGCAAACTGATGCAAAAATACATTTGTATCCAGGGGTGTAACTATAATTCATAGAGCCCCATGGCAAAAATCGGATGGGGCTCCCACCACCTCGTGTAAGAAAATTAAAACGGCATCATAAAAAGCTAAAATTTCAGCTATTTTACTTCCCCAAAAAATGTACAATGTTCTTGTCTGTGATAGGGCCCCCAACTTCTGGGCCCCATAGCAAGTGCTATGGCTGCAGTTACACCCATGCTCATATAAGTATTACAATACGATCTGCTTTACTATAGGATTACCCCTGCCCCTCGCCCCAAAATAAATTGGGAGCTGAAGATAAAGCCAGAAGCAAAATAAAATATTAATACCTGGACATAGTTTTATATCCGTTGTCCAGTTAAGTTCAGTTTCACAAAAGAAGCAAAAACTAAAAACTAAAGCAACAAAGAGTTTCAGTTAACAAGCCCCACCTTCCTTTTTAAAAAACACGCAATCACTTCCATTGGTATGGTGTGGACCTCAACAACCCATGGGTGGACCTAAAGATTCCATGACGTTACTGGCCCATGGTATAAACCCATGGCTCCACCGTGATGCAAGGCAATGGAAATGTGAGCCATGTTCCCACACATAATCAAAATGTGTAATTTAGGACTCATGCACATGACCGCAGTTTTTGTCCCCCGTCAGATCGGCATTTTTTGTGGGTTACACACATACTCATTTATTTCTACGGATCCGCAAGAAATGCAGACAGCACATGACTGTCATCTGTGTGCTATCCGCATCTGTGTGGCTGTTCCATAAATGATAGAATATGTCCTATTATTGTCCGTTTAGGTAGTTCTAGCGAAGTAAGTGAGAAAACTGCGGCATTCTGTAGATCTACGGTTTGCAGATCGCAAAATGGATACTCATATACTTGAGACCTAACTCTTGGATTCCATATATCTTTAAGAGGATTTAGTATGTGTAAAATTACCTTTAAGAGTATTCAGCTAAATTGAAGAAGTCCGTGTTCCCGAGATCAGTGGTGGATCATAAAAGGAGAGACAGATATGACTAATTTTAGCTTCCAAAACTGCATCAGGAAATCACTATGTGGCCATAAACTAAATGTTGGCAAATTTGTCCACAAGCTTGGAGATAAAACACATTTAGGCTATATGCACACGACCGTATGTGTTTTGCGGTCCGCAAATTGCAGATCCGCAAAAGAAAACCAGATGACATTCCATATGGCATCAGTTTTTTTTGCGGATCAGTTTTTTTTTTGCGGATTCATTGTAATAATGCCTATCCTTGTCTGCAAACTAGAAAAAAATAGGACATGCACTATTTGAAATGAATGGGTCCGCATGCTATCAGCAAAAAAAAACCAAAACAGAACGGACAAGGAAACAAAATACGGTCGTGTGCATGAGGCCTTATCCAACACTTTCTCACACTTGATATGGAAGCTTAGACAGAATGTGAAGATTCTAGCATTTTATGCCCCGTGTCTTCTGCAACAGCTGTGCTGAATTTATGTCCACTTTTGGCACAAGTTTTGCTCTTCAAATACACATGAAACAGCTTTGATTAGAAATACCAGGCTGTCTTGTGTCTACAGCTCCTAAAACCACCTGTGGAGTAGATTTATGAAAACTATGAAAACAAAAATGTCTTTGTTGCCATAGAAAGTAAGGGCTCATGCACACTTATTTTTTGTCTGTGTACGTTCCGTTATTTTTTGGGGACCATATGTGGAACCATTCATTTCAATGGGGTTGACTCTGTATGCATTCTGTATCTGTATGTCCGCAAGCAGGTTCCGCAAAAAAATATAACATATCCTATTCTTGTACATTTTGTGAACATGGACAGGCATTGTTACAATGGATCCACAAACATAACGGGATGCAACACGGACGTTACACAGATATCATCAGTATTTTTCTGCAGATCCATGTTTTGCAGATCGCAAAATATATCCATGTTTTGCGGATCGCAAAATATATACGTTTGTGTGCATGAGCCCTAAAGCTTTCATTTTCAAAGAGCTCTAAAACAGGTGAAAGCTGCGCAGTGATTGGTTGCTATGGGCTACAAAGATAGTTCTTCTTTTAGACAATTATGTGTCTCCATGGCTACAAACTGCAAAGAAAAATTGGTACTGATTCTTCTGTAATGCTCTTTCCTAACTTACTAAATATATCCAAGCAAGAAACATAGAACAGTTGAGAAACCATGTGACTGCATGATTTGTTTGTAGTATAATTTTAATTTTTAGTTTTGTTTTAATTTTAGCTGCATTAGGGAAAAAATTGTTGTTTGTGTACATTGCCACTAATATAAATGTATCCCGCCCAACAGATATCACTGTTATATCACTTTTCCCAAATACCATCATTTATCAAAACCACCTTCTTCAAAGGTTGTTAGGCTTCCATTGCACCCTGTGGCAAATCAATTTTGATTTTCAGTTGCTGTTAGTTATGTCCTGCATTAGAGGCTTGCAATGTAGAGGATTGCTAAGAACGAGGGTTGGTCCTCAAAAATCTTTGCTCACTTTGCAGCAGTAGCAGCCACGTGCTGTACATTGAAGTGGCTGCTGCTATCAGTTACCGGCCCCAGTGGTCTTGTGCGATACATGCAGGCCAAGTTTTGTCTGCAGTAGTCATGAGAATATAAAGCTGGGTTCAGACCTGAGCGCACTGAACGTACGCTCTATATGTGCGATTGTACGGGCGTTTGCAATCGCGCATACAGAGACAAGCGAACGCCCATTGTCGCGCGTTCCCGCTGAAGTCTGTGTACGGGAACGCGCGACAAGACGCCCTAAAGAAGCTCCTGTACTTCTTGGGGCGTCGGGCGTTTTACAGCGCGATCGTACGCGCTGTAAAACACTCAGGTGAGAACCATTCCTATAGGGAATCATTGGTTCTTGCCTGTTGAGCGTTTTACAGCGCGTAGGAACGCGCTGTAAAACGCTCAGGTCTGAACCGGCTGTGAGGCATGTTATCACTGCAGGACAAAGACTGGCAGGGAGCAGTGGGAATTAAAAACTTGTACAACATTTTTTTATTTTAAAGAATTTCCTGTGGTTAGAAAAAAATAAACCCTGTACAATCCCTTTATTTTTAGCCCTCTTTCACACGAGCATTACAGGATTGGCTCCGGATGCGTTCAGGGTGCGTTCAGGGAAACTCGCACTATTTTGCAAGCAAGTTCAGTCACTTTTGTCTGCGACTGCGTTCAGTTTTTGCCTCGCGGGTGCAATGCGTTTTGACATTATCACACGTGTGATAAAAAACAAGGTTTAGGCTGGGTTCCCACGGGCGAGATTTCCGTGCGGGTGCAATGCGGTAGGTGAACGTATTGCACCCGCACTGAATCCGGCACCATTCATTTCAATGGGGCTGTGTACATGAGCGTTTTTTTTCACGCATCACTTCTGCAATGCTTTAAAATCGCAGCATGCTCTATATTCTGCGTTTGTAATGCAGGACAGGCCCCATAGAAGTGAATGGGGCTGCATGAAAAACACATTGCATCCGCAAGCAAGTGCGGGTGCGATGCGTTTTTCACTGATGGTTGCTAAGAGATGTTGTTTGTAAACCTTTAGGCCTCTTTCACACGGGCGTCATGTTTTTTGCCCGGATAAGAGGCGGGTGCGTTGCGGGAAAATAATGTAATGCGTTTTGCACTCGCGTGAGAAAAATCGTGCATGTTTGGTACCCAAACCCGAACTTCTTCACAGAAGTTCGGGCTTGGGATTGATGTTCTGGAGATTGTATTATTTTCCCTTATAACATGGTTATAAGGGAAAATAATAGCATTCTGAATACAGAATGCTTAGTATAATAGTGCTGGAAGGGTTAAAAAATAAATAAAAAAGTTAACTCACCTTATCCTCTTGATCGCGTAGTTCCCGGTCTCTGCTTTACTAGCTGTGGGCTAAAGGACCTGTGGTGATGTCAGATCACATGCTCCATCACCACGGTGATGGACCATGTGATTGGAGCATGTGATCTGACATCACCACAGGTCATTTAGCCCACAGCTAGTAAAGCAGAGACCGGGAACTACGCGATCAAGACGATAAGGTGAGTTAACTTTTTTTTTTTTTTAACCCTTCCAACACTATTATACTAAGCATTCTGTATTCAGAATGCTATTATTTTCCCTTATAACCATGTTATAAGGGAAAATAATACAGTGAATAGACTGTCACCTAGAACTCATGCGTGAAAATCGCACCGCATCCGCACTTGCTTGCGGATGCTTGCGATTTTCACGCAACCCCATTCATTTCTATGGGGCCTGCGTTACGTGAAAAACGCAGAATATAGAGCATGCTGCGATTTTCACGCAACGCATAAGTGATGCGTGAAAATCACCGCTCATGTGAACAGCCCCATAGAAATGAATGGGTCAGGATTCAGTGCGGGTGCAATACGTTCACCGCACGCATCGCACCCGCACGGAAAACTCGCCCGTGTGAAAGGGGCCATAGATGTGAATGGAGCTGCGTGAAAAACGCAAAAACGCATTGCATACGCAAGCAAGTGCGGGTGCGGTGCGTTTTTCACTGATGGTTGCTAAGAGATGTTGTTTGTAAACCTTCAGTTTTTTTATCACGCGCGTGAAAAACGCATCAAAGCGCATTGCACAGCGCGGAGAAAACTGAACAACTAAATGCAATTGCAGACAAAACTGACTGAACTTGCTTGCAAAATAGTGCGAGTTTCACTGAACGCACCCTGAACGCATCCTGAGCCAATCCGTCACGCCCGTGTGAACCCAGCCTTACAAACAACATCTCCTAGCAACCATCAGTGAAAAACGCATTACATCCGCTTTCTCTGAAGCTCCATTCACTTCTATGGGGCCAGGGCTGCGTGAAAAAAGCTGAATATAGAACATGCTGTGTTTTTCACGCAACGCAGAACTGATGCGTGAAAAAGAACGCTCATGTACACAGACCCATTGAAATGAATGGGTCAGGATTCAGTGCGGGTGCTATGCGTTCATGTCGAGCCTTGCGCCCGCGCTGAAACTCGCTTGTGTGAAAGGGGCCTTAGTGTGGATCAAAACGTACACAATACTTAGCATATACAGCTGGTGGGCAAAGTCCTGGATATCAAAGGCAAACAGTTCTGTCATAGTCTTGGCATGGAATATGCCACTGAGAGGCTGTACATACCACTGAGGATCAATTTACTGTGGCTCTGGTGAGGAAGGAAAAAAAAAACAGTGACACTAAATGGGCCTAGAAATTATCATCTCACTGAATCTTGAAGGAGCTTGAAGCAACGAGCCTGGACAGGCCATTCTGAGATATACAGATGTGCTGACAACACCACTTACTAGTGACAGCATTAATTCCCACAGCTGGGACACACTGCCTATTCTCTGGGACAACCATCAGAGGTGAGCTGGACATAAATAGAAGGTTGAAAATGAGAACTCATTCTAGGATGCAATGGAAAGCGAAAGGCAAGATTCACAAATGCAAAGCATAAACTGCAAGATGGTGAGCAGATCAGGTCTTTTTTAATGGGAATTATATTTATTTTAGTGTGGATCAAAACTTACACATGGATATTTATAACGTGTATTATATTTGATCGTCAATGTAGGAAAATATTATGTGCTCATGGAGATGCAATGAGTTTCTTGCAATCACTCTCTCTGAACAGAGCACTCTGTTACTTTTCTATACAATGTATATTGCAAATTTTAAAAATACACATTTAATAAATAAACCTATAAACGTTTATCTCATTAATAAACACTGATAGTAATATACATTATGCACACCAAGAGGGTTGTTATATAAAACAAAACATAAAAGGTCTAAAGACAATAACCGAAGAGATGATGGCTGTTTTATATTAAATGGTTTTGACTTATGATCAGTTTCCTTTATGTGTACCTTTATATTATGTACAAAATGTCCATTATAGTGCTTTATGATGAACTACATTCGCGTTGGTTATATCTGATATATGTTCAGTAGGCCTGTTGAGACACAATGTAAGGCCTCTTTCACACTACCGTTTTTTGTTTCCGTTTTGCGGGCCGTTTTTTGCGTTCCGTATACAGGTCCGTATACGGAACCATTCATTTCTATGGTTCTGCAAAAAAAAACGGAATGTACTCCGTATGCATTCCGTTTCCGTATTACCGTTTTTCCTTTCCGTTGAAAGATAGAACATGTCCTATTATTGCCTGCAAATCACGTTCCGTGGCTCCATTCAAGTCAATAGGTCCGCAAAAAAAACGGAACACATACGGAAATGCATCCGTATGTCTTCCGTATCCGTTCCGTTTTTTCTGAACCATCTATTGAAAATGTTATGGCCAGCCCAATTTTATCTATGCAATTACTGTATACTGTATATGGCATACGGAAAAACGGAATGGAACAATGGAAAGGAAACGGAAACACAATGGAAACAAAAAAACGGAACAACGGATCAGTGAAAACACTGAAATAGCCATACGGTAATGTGAAAGAGGCCTAAGGCTACATGCACACGACCGCATGTGTTTTGCGGTCCGCAAATTGCGGATCCTCAAAACAAAGGATGACGTTCCATATGGCATCGGTTTATTTTGCGGATCCGTTTTTATTTCGGATCCATTGTAATAATGCCTATCCTTGTCCGCAAACTAGAAAAAAATAGGACATGCACTATTTTTTTGGGGCGGAGCAACGGAACGGACATACTGATGCGGACAGCACACGGTGTCTGCGTTTTTTGCGGACCCATTGTAATGAATGGGTCCGCATCCTATCCGCAAAAAAAAACGGATCGGACACGGAAACAAAATACGGTCGTGTGAATGAGGCCTAAAGCTGAGAAACATCACACAGTCAATATTTTAATTTTATTATGTGTAGAGATGAGCGAATATTTTGAAATTCGTGTGCTCTTCGTTTGGTGGTAAAAACAGAATTGCGTTATGGATTCCGTTACCACAGACCATAACGCAGTTCTATGGTGGAATGCATAACGGAATGCCTTTAGAGGCATTCCATTATTCATTCCGTCTTAATAGAAGTCTATGGGCTGTAAAACAGATCAGTTCCGCTTCCATTATGCAGGGGAGTCCTCTACTGCATAACAGAAACGGGACGGATCCGTTATGCAGGTCATATACTTCTATTATGACAGAATGAATAACAGAATGTCTCTAAAGGCATTCCGTTATGCATTCCGTCATAGAATTGTGTTATGGTCTGTGGTAACAGAATCCATAATGCAATTCTGCTTTTACCACCAAACGAAGAGCAAACAAAATCAATGCAAGCCCAGGTGCAGCTGATAATTAGCGGTGACGTGCAAGCGCTATGCTTGGCCATTAACAAGCCTGTGTAATGGCACCCTTAAAAGGGTTCTGAAAGTGCAAATACATAAATAATTATTTATTATAAATATATTCCCAAACACCTTTCATTAGTTATAATGGCTTGTTTTGTCTAGGAAGCAATCATTAGAAAAAAATAAAATGTTCGCCGTCCTATTAGTACACACAAAACCTGTCATAATCACACAGCAAGACAAGTTACTTCACAACACTAAACTAAAGAGCTGCCTCATCCTCCTCTCTGCTCTGCTTGTCTGGGATCATGATCCTGAGTACAGATATCTTCAGCTGAATTTCTGTAGGAATTGATTTCATGAGGAGACATAGGGAAGATTTATCAAAACTGGTCTAAAGGAAAACTGGCTTAGTTGCCCCTAGCAACCAATCAGATTCTACCTTTCATTTTCTAAAGGAGCTCTTAAAAATGAAAGCTGGAATCTGATTAGTTGCTATGGGCAACTGTCAGTTTTCCTTTACACCAGTTTTAATAAATCTCCCCCATGAAGTACAGAGAGGAGGGCGGGATGTGGATAATGATCAGCAGCAATTGTATGCAGTCTCCATTACCACAGCCCCACATTAACACAGTCTGTCCTGTCCGTCGTCTCTGTACTTCATGTCTCCTCATGAACTCTATACCCACAGAGATTCATCTGAAGATCTTACAGCACCACAGTTCGTCCTGTCTGTACTTAATGTCTCCTCATGAGCTCCACTCCTACAGAGAGTCAGCTGAAGATCTTATAGCACCAGACAGATGCTGGTTTTCCTGCTGATCTGATCGGTTATGGGGCACAAAATGTAATCATTTGTCGGTAGCACATCTCACTGTGTGAACACGAATGTGCTGCCTACAAACAAACTATGCAGATGAACGATCATATTAACCATCCCTATACCACAGCCATCTGTACTGTAGCCAATGAGATTGTAGTGATGGGAATGAACATCAGCCCATGTAGAAAGGCCCTTATACCCTTTTTATTATAGTGCCATGGCACATATTGCAGTTATTGTACAAACCTACCCCTAAAACTTACTTACATTTTAAATAATAAAAGCAAATATTTAAAGAAAACGGAAGAAAATACAAATTTTTAACCACAAAGCCTTATGCTGATTTGATTACAGTACACATAGTATTTATTCCGTATCTCAATTCTGGTACGTTTAGGTATGTGTAGATTAGGTATATGTATCTGTATCTGTAATGTATTGTTTTTTTTTTTGTATCTGTAATGTATCGTGTTTTTTTGTAGCGCAGCAGTAGTCCACACTAACACACTACAGAGATTTATGAGGATGAGGGCTTTGCTCATTTAAAATCAAGAAATTACTCACATCTAGTACCCCCCTGCCATGTTTTGCTGGATCTCTGCCATCTTCAGGGTGTTTTTTACCAGCGTTTTCCCTGGCGTTTTTTTTATTTTTATTTTGTGACATTTGGCATATGCATTTTCCTAGTGTTCTGGAAAATTTATAAAGCAGACCATGGAGAAAAACCCCAAACAACACGCCAAACCTAGAGCAAGCTGCATTTTGATAATACCACTGACCCAACAAAACCTGTGTATGGAGACTTTTAAATATTTTACTATATATTTTAAAGTAACATATCTGGCGCATTTGGGCAGATTTACTAATGCTTTTGAACTTTACACTGTTAAAGAATACAAATCCCAGTCTTAATATTGGACAAATTTACTAATCAGGTGCACAGACCTTCATAAATAAGACGTATTGTAAATCCTCTTCCAGAATTCTGTCTGCGCACCAAGACTTTGTTCGGGCTTCAGAACTGTGTTACTTTTGCCAATAATTTAGGAGACAGTGGCGATTATCAACACTGTCTAAGACCTCATGCACGCGGCTATTGCCTGGTCGTGGCTGTATTGCGGCCCGCATACAGCGGGTCCGCAATACACTGGCACTGGACGTGTGCCCCCCACACAACGGATGCTGACCCATTCACTTGAATGAGTGTGCAATCCGGGAGATGCGGTGCGGTTCTTTCGCAGCTGCTGCACGGATGGGGCCCGTGCATTGGGGACCGCACTATGGCCATGTGCATGAGGCCTAAAAGTAAGGCGCTAGAGAGTCTTAAACTGGGCCAGATTTTATCACAGTGGCCGATGCCGGATGCTAAATCTGTCACATATTTAGACTTTTTAGTCTAAGTTTACGCCACCTACCAGTTGCCTAACTTGTATCCAAAATATTTTTCTAAACTGGCACAGCGAGGAGCACTTTGCCTCTTCCTGTAAAGCCATGACCCTTTTGACAAGCCATGCCACTTGTCAGATAAGACATAAAAAAGTTTAAAAAGTGTCTAAAACACATGATACATTTAGACAAAGCATGAACACAATTTTTTTTTCATGCAAATTGTGTCAAAAATATAGTTTTTTTTCAATAGCAAATTTGCCTCAGTATCTTTGAAAATTAAAAATACACAAAAAAGCTGAGAAAAAATGTGTGCAACAGGTCTACTCGCAGTATAATTAATTAAGCACCAGATCCGGCACATTTTAGACACCAATAGAACATTTTTCGACAACTCTAGCAGACAAAACATTGCCACATGCGGGGGTATTTTGACCAGTTTTCTGCTGAAATTTGTGAGAGAGGCTCCTGCCAGATCCTCTGCCGTAGGTATGAACCTGCCCCTTTTTTTTTTACTTCTCCCTCTGCAGCTCTGAGTGGGCACAGTTTGTTTAATGTGACCATCAAGAAATTACATCTCCCAGTACTATATTGAAGTCAACTCTTGCAAACCTTTCCCTTCAGTTGCCAAAGCTCTGTTCTCCTGTCCTCCTCTCCTGAATAGAAAATAGTCCCTCAAACATAGCAACAGTGATTCCACTTATAAATAGCACCATGGTATGTAATGCCTCAACGGTTTCCTTCTCCAATGTCTATAGAGAGACATAGCTATACATTTTATGAGTTGTTTGGGCTGCTGGGCTGCTTTACCTGCTTGTCCATGAGATCACTATGTCACCACTGACAGGAGAAAGAGAAGCTACTGCACATGAGGGTCCACCACCAGTGGCGTACATAGAGAAGTAAGGGCCCCATAGGAAGGCTCAAACCAGGACCCCTACACAGGACAGAAGGGTTTTGGTTTCTGCCTAAACCCTTTTCAATGACCCTTGGCCCATTTTTCCACTGCCTCATTTGCTAAAACTTGTTCCTTTAGAGGGTAGAGTCCTGACCAAGTTTTAACCTCCAGTAGAAGAGGAGACAATCCCAACTAAGGCCTCATGCACACGACCGTTGTGTGCATCCGTGGCCGTTGTGCCGTTTTCCGTTTTTTTTTCGCGGACCCATTGACTTTCAATGGGTCCGTGGAAAACTCGGAAAATGCACCGTTTGGCAGCCGCATCCGTGATCCGTGTTTCCTGGCTGTGAAAAAAATATGACCTATTTTTTTCACGGCCAACGGTTCACGGACCCATTCAAGTCAATGGGTCCGTGAAAAATGACGGATGCACACAAGATTGTCATCCTCGTCCGTGATCCGTGTCCGTTTTTTCCTATCATTTCAATGGCAAACTTGACTTAGATTTTTTTTTTCATTTTTCATGTCCGTGGATCCTCCAAAAATCAAGGAAGACCCATGGAGGGAAAAACGGTCACGGATCACGGACCTGCGGACCTTAAAAAAAAACGGTCGTGTGCATGAGGCCTAAGACTGGGCCCCCTCTCGCCCTGGGCCCCATAGCAGTCGCATGGTCTACCGTTATGGTAGTTACGCCCCTGTCCACCACTGTATGCAGGAGAAGCTGGATCAAAATTTTGGCCACAAGAGAATTACGGTAGTAGGGGGTGCTACCAGACAAGAAAACAATGCACATAAAAGACGTATTGCATGTATTTGAAATGCTCTATTCATTGCACAGTTATACTTCAATGTTTTAAAATGCAAGTAAACACCAGCATGTGTTTTAATGGAGTTTTTTATTGACTAGCATGATGTACAATGTACAAGAGGAGTACAAGGCATTAACAAAATAAAATTTACTGCTTTATGTGGAGCATAAAAGCAAATAAGGCCTCATGCACACGGCCGTTGCCCGGCTGTGGTCATATTACAGCCCGCATACAGCGAGTCCGCAATACACGGACACCTGCCATGTGCACCACGCATCACGGATGCGGACCCTTTCACTTGAATAGGTCCAAAATCCGGGAGATGTGGTGCGGTGCGGAATGGAAGCACGGTTCGGAAGCCCACAGAAGCACTACTGACTGCTTCCATGGTGTTTCTGTCCGTGCCTCCGCACCGCAAAAATATAGAACATGTTCTATTTTTTTATGGTGGGAATGGATCACTGACCCATTCAAGTTAAATGTCCCGGCCGTCACACGGATGTTGCCCGTGCATTGGGGACTGCAAATTGCGGTCCACAATGCACGGAACGGCTGCACAATGGCTGTGTGCATGAGGCCTTACATGCCATGTATCATGCATGCTCTCCAAATAAAGTGAATACTTCATTTGGCAGTGCCTTGGATGCTTCTTCTTCCACGTTGATTTATTTACTAAATCAGACACTTAAAGGAGAACATGTCCCCACTCCTGACATGTCTGTTTTATTAAATCATTTTGTTCCCCATGCAACGATTCTGGAGCATGTTTTCATGTAACTCTTCAATTTTTCTGTTATTGCTGCTAGAAATTTATTAAGGATGCCATCTGAAACGTTCACCTCGTACTAAAGAATTTGGAAATGCACAGGATCATATTACAAAGAAGCAATTAAAATCTCACGGCCATTGTCTTGACTTAGTGATTTCTTTATTAAGCCTATAATGAATAAAGAGAGTAGGCTAATAAAAACATGGCAACAATCTCCGGTTTGCCTCAGGCAGAAGAATAATTAGGCATTATTACTCGGGACTGAAATAGGAAGAAACCACGGCACTTGTTTTCAGATTATCAGAAATAATTAATTTATTGTCCATCCCAGAATTGGATTTTTTTGAAAATGGCCAACGTTTCGGTCCACTAGGACCTTGTTCACGGCCTTAGTGTAAAGTGTCTTGTGGAGTCCACCCGATGCCTCCAGACACTTTACACTAAGGCCATGAACAAGGTCCTAGTGGACCGAAACGTTGGCCATTTTCAAAAAATCCAATTCTGGGATGGACAATAAATTAATTATTTCTGATAATCTGAAAACGAGTGCCGTGGTTTCTTCCTATTTCAGACTGATATTTTTCCACTGAGCACCGACAGCTACACAAGGAGTGCCATCCACTATAATCATTATTACTCGGGACAACAGGAAAATGTGCTTGAATTTAAATATAAGATGCTGATATTTCATTGACAGTTCCAGTGTGCAGGACTCAGATTATACAGCCTTAGGCCTCTTTCACACGACCGTTTTTTTTTTCCGTTTTGCGGGCCGTTTTTTGCGGTCCGTATACGGTCCGTATACGGAACCATTCATTTCAATGGTTCCGCAAAAAAAACGGAATGTGTTCCGTATGCATTCCGTTTCCGTATTTCCGTTTTTCCGTTCCGTTGAAAGATAGAACATGTCCTATATTTGGCCGCAAATCACGTTCCGTGACTCCATTAAAGTCTATGGGTCCGCAAAAAAACGGAATGCATACGGAAATGCATCCGTATGTCTTCCGTATCCGTTCCGTTTTTTGCGGAACCATCTATTGAAAATGTTATGCCCAGCCCAATTTTTTATATGAAATTACTGTATACTGTATTTGCCATACGGAAAAACGGAACGGAACAACGGAACGGAAACGGAACCACAACGGAAGCAAAAAACGGAACAACGGATCCGTAAAAAACGGACCGCAAAACACTGAAATGGACATACTGTCGTGTGAAAGAGGCCTAAGGCCTCTTTCACACTACAGTTTTTTGCGTTCCGTATACGGTCCGTTTTTTGCGTTCCGTATACGGTCCGTATACGGTCCGTATACGGAACCATTCATTTCAATGGTTCCGCAAAAAAACGGAAAGTGTTCCGTATGCATTCCGTTTCCGTATTTCCGTTTTTCCGTTCCGTTGAAAAGATAGAACATGTCCTATATTTGGCCGCAAATCACAGTCCGTGGCTCCATTCAAGTCAATGGGTCCGCAAAAAAAACTGAACACATACGGAAATGCATCCGTATGTCTTCCGTTTCCGTTCCGTTTTTTGCGGAACCATCTATTGAAAATGTTATGTCCAGCCCAATTTTTTATATGAAATTACTGTATACTGTATTTGCCATACGGAAAAACGGAACGGAACAACGGAACGGAAACGGAACCACAACGGAAGCAAAAAACGGAACAACGGATCCGTGAAAAACGGAACGCAAAACACTGAATTCAACATACTGTAGTGTGAAAGAGGCCTAAGGCCTCTTTCACACGACAGTATGTCCATTTCAGTGTTTTGCGGTCCGTTTTTCACGGATCCGTTGTTCCGTTTTTTGCTTCCGTTGTGGTTCCGTTTCCGTTCCGTTGTTCCGTTCCGTTTTTCCGTATGGCAAATACAGTATACAGTAATTTCATATTAAAAATTGGGCTGGGCATAACATTTTCAATAGATGGTTCCGCAAAAAACGGAACGGATACGGAAGACATACGGATGCATTTCCGTATGCATTCCGTTTTTTTGCGGACCCATAGACTTTAATGGAGCCACGGAACGTGATTTGCGGCCAAATATAGGACATGTTCTATCTTTAAACGGAACGGAAAAATGGAAAAACGGAAACGGAATGCACACGGAGTACATTCCGTTTTTTTTGCGGAACCATTGAAATGAATGGTTCCGTATACGGACCGTATACGGACCGCAAAAAACGGCCCGCAAAACGGAAAAAAAAAACGGTCGTGTGAAAGAGGCCTTATGCATTTTTTTCCCAGGAGTTTGGAGAGGTCCATTCATTGGACCACAAACTGGAGGACATTTAATAGGACTTGTACACTGCTTTGGAGTAAACCATGAGGAAGTTTCAGTGCAGTGTACACTAAACCTGAACAAGTTGTCTTGCTGGAGGCACACTCCCCTTTTTATGAGACTTCACCCCTTCTATGTGTGCCCTTCACTCTTTTTATGACATTTCCTCCATGTGCTGTGAAAGAGTATACCAACTCAGCTGGTAGTCCAGGAGGTTCCTCCTTTTTCCAGGAGCCTCCAAAATTTCCAGGAGAGTTGGCAAGTTTGCACTATAGATATATTAACGTCTACATACATAACTACTCACAAACACTCAATATATGTACAACACGATTACAGACCTCTGTGTCGTCATACACGTGGATAGCACATTCACTATGCCAGGGGCGTTGCTAGAGTCTCAAAAGATTTGGGGCCCAAGCCACAATGAATATTGCCCAATTCTCGAAGTCAACCAATCGCCCTCTCCCTGCAAACACTAGCACTGAAGATATTTTACTGTACTTGTTATACAGCAGCACGTACCTTTCACATCCAGTGCCTCCAGGTGTTATTCCAGTGGTAATAAAGCTCTCTAAAGACCACTCAGTAGTAATAAGGCCCCCCATAATGCTCTTAATAGAAATAATGTGGATCTATAAGTCCCTCCAATAAAGCCCCCAGTAGTAATAAGAACGCTTAATGTCCCCTGGATTTAAAATGTCCCCATAGTATTTATAATGCCCCCTACTATTATAATGCTCACCCTGAAGTGCCCCAGCATTTATATCGCCCCCTACTGTTATAATGCCCACACAGTGCCCCCAGTGCTTACAGTATATTGCCCCCTACTGTTTTAATGCTCGCCTTGAAGCGGCCCCAGTATTTATAATGCCCCCTGCACTTATATTCCTCTGTTTACTGTCCTCAGAAATTATAATTCCTCAGCCCCTCCACCATACAGTCCCATGTAAATAATATTATTTCCCTCCTCCACCGTAGAGTCCCATGTAAATACCATCACACCATCTCTCCAGCACCCTCCAATATACAGTCCCATGTAAATAACATCCCTCTCTATCTACAGCCCCCTCCAAAATACAGTCCCACATAAATAACCTCACCCCTTCTCCAGCCACCTTCAACATACAGTCCCATGTAAATAACATCACCCCTCAATATTCAGTCCCATGCAAATAACATCACTCCATCCCACTGTCCCACGTAAATAACTTCAGCCCTAACATACAGTCCCAGTTAAATAACTACAGCTCCCAACATTGCTCTGCCGCTTAGGCCTTTTTCACACTACCGTTTTTTGTTTCCGTTTTGTGGGCCGTTTTTTGGGTTCCGTATACGGTCCGTATACGGAACCATTCATTTCAATGGTTCCGCAAAAAAAACGGAATGTACTCTGTATGCATTCCGTTGCCGTATTTCCGTTTTTCCTTTCCGTTGAAAGATAGAACATGTCCTATTATTGCCCACAAATCACTGTCCGTGGCTCCATTCAAGTCAATGGGTTCGCAAAAAAAACTGAACACATACGGAAATGCATCCGTATGTATTCCGTTTCCGTTCCGTTTTTTCTGAACCATCTATTGAAAATGTTATGCCCAGCCCAATTTTTTCTATGTAATTACTGTATACTGTATATGCCATACGAAACAACGGAACGGAAACACAACGGAAGCAAAAAAACGGAACAACAGATCCGTGAAAAACGGACCGCAAAACACTGAAATAGCCATACGGTAGTGTGAAAGAGGCCTTAGGCCTAGTTCACATGACCGTGTAGCTTTTATTGTTTTTTGCGGTCCGTTTTTCACTTGATCCATTGTTCCGTTTTTGAGTTCCGTTGTGTTTCCGTTTCCTTTCCGTTTTTCCGTTCGCCATGTACAGCATACAGTAATTACATAGAAAAAATTGGGCTGGCCATAACATTTTCAATAGATGGTTCAGAAAAAACGGAACAGAAACGGAAGACATATGGATGCATTTCCGTATGTGTTCTGTTTTTTTTGCGGACCCATTGACTTGAATGGAGCCACGACCCGTGATTTACTGCCAACTATAGGACAAGCTCTATCTTTCAACGGAACGGAAAAACGGAAATACGGAAACCGAATGCATACGGAACACATTCCGTTTTTTTTGCGGAACCATTGAAATGAATAGTTCCGTATATGGACCGTATACGGAACACAAAAAAATGGCCCGTACACTCGCAAAAAAAACGTTCGTGTGAACTAGGCCTTACACTGAGTAATCTACCACTTGACTTACCTCCCCTCATGTAGCAGACCTTACCACAGCTTCTTCCCAGGACTTCTATTCACTGCTGAGCCGTCTTCTCCTGCACTGGTCTCATGATGGTGACATCTCGCAGGTCCTTTTCAGCTACTGCATTTAGACCTGATCACATGGACTGTGATGTCATCACAGGTCCTTCAGCTCTTGCAAGGCATTAGATTCAATTGTATTGCCGTCCTGAGGATGGCAATACAGTTGGATCTATCTTGCAGGCAGTACATTCGTGGCCTGGGACAAAACATCAGGGGCCCAAGCCCCGAATGTTTTAACCTAGCAACGCCCCTGCACTATGCATTTAGAGAAGATGAAGTACAGGACGCACAGCAAAGTTGGCAGAATTTTTTTATACCTCTCCCAAAATACAGGTATTACTGTTAGTCTGGATTCACCACAGTGTTATCACTTTATGTTGCTCTGTTCCATTATAGGAGCAGAACAAAAAATAAATAAATGGAAATTCAGAGCATAACTAAAATGAACTAAACTGAACAGACTCCATTATAAATTGTGCTGAGAAGCCATGTTTTATTATGCTGATTAACAGTTGTCATATCAAAA
This sequence comes from Bufo gargarizans, assembly GCF_014858855.1. NCBI lineage: Eukaryota > Metazoa > Chordata > Amphibia > Anura > Bufonidae > Bufo > Bufo gargarizans. The sequence goes on from NC_058085.1 coordinate 114,159,492, forward strand.
GCATAGCATTGAGGATGTTCGATCTAGATTCACTCTCACATGTTTTATACTTTGCATAGCCTTTTCTATGTTCCCCCCTCTCTGGATCAGCACTCCTCCCAATTTGGCCCAGGTGTTTTTATTCGGCAAGAGTCTGCAAAGGGTCTATAAATTCCTACCACCTCTCAGTTGGAGTTCCTGAGAGTTTGTGAACAGGTTAGCTTTAGCACCTGTTCACATTATGCGGTGCATAGCAGAGGCCATTACTGTTTTTGTGCTGGTGGAGTGATGGGGCCCAGGGCCAAGGTGGGGACGCTGTGTGGCTACTGGGTTCCGTCGCCTGCTGGTGCGGGGGCGCAGGTGGTCGCTGCGCAGTGCCGTGCCAAAGTTAGAGTAGGTCCCCACTTGAAGAGGCAACCTTGTCGTGGTAAGTGGGTCTATGCTCTTGGATCAAACTGTATACCAATGCCTCCTTTTAGTGCATGGCATAGGGTTATATTTATTATAAATTGTGCTGAGAAGCCATGTTTTATTATGCCGATTAACAGTTGTAATATGAAAACCATAGCATTGAGGATGTGCGATCGAGATTCACTCTCACATGTTATCACTTTATATTGCTCTGTTCCTTTATAGGAGCAGAACAAAAAAAATAATGGAAATGCCAGATTCAGCGCATAACTAAAATGAACGGAACTGAACAGACTCCATTTACTACATGGGGCCTGTTCAGGATGCTGCTTTTTAACTGGACACAAAAGTTTTTTGTCTTGTCTTTTTGACAGAATCTGTGACAGAGGCCACAAATCCAGCCTCCAACACAAGTGTTTATAGATAATATCAGATCAAAGTATAACATCAAATCCATGTTTAACACACAAATTCAGTACCAGAACCTAAGATCACTACGTAATTACAACAATGGAACTAAGCACAGTACATAAAGACAGCACCAGAACATAGATCACAACATAAATACGCCAGCCAAACCAATCCCATAAGTCAAAAACAGCGCACAAACCAAGCGCCTTACATACATACAGCACCAGAACCAAGCGTCTTACATATAATACAGCACCAGAACCAAGCGCCTTACATAAATACAGCACCAGAACCAAGCGCCTTACATACATACAGCACCAGAACCAAGCGCCTTACATAAATACAGCACCAGAACCAAGCGCCTTACATACATACAGCACCAGAACCAAGCGCCTTACATAAATACAGCACCAGAACCAAGCGCCTTACATAAGTACAGCACCAGAACCAAGCGCCTTACATAAATACAGCACCAGAACCAAGCGCCTTACATAAATACAGCACCAGAACCAAGCGCCTTACATAAGTACAGCACCAGAACCAAGCACCTTACATACATACAGCACCAGAACCAAGCGCCTTACATACATACAGCACCAGAACCAAGCGCCTTACATAAGTACAGCACCAGAACCAAGAGCCTTACATAAATACAGCACCAGAACCAAGCACCTTACATACAGCACCAGAATCAAGTTCATGACATAAACACAGCACCAGAATCAAGCGTTTTACATAAATACAGCACCAGAACCAAGCGTTTTACATAAATACAGCACCAGAACCAAGCTCTGTACATACATACAGCACCAGAACCAAGCTCTGTACATAAATACAGCACCAGAACCAAGTTCATGACATAAATACAGCACCAGAACCAAGCTCATTACATACATACAGCACCAGAACCAAGCTCATTACATACATACAGCACCAGAACCAACCTCAATACATAAATACAGCACTGACACCAAGTTCATTACATACATACAGCACAAGAACCAAGCGTTTTACATAAATACAGCACCAGAACCAAGCTCTGTACATAAATACAGCACCAGAACCAAGTGCCTTACATAAGTACAACACCAGAACCAAGCGCCTTACATACATACAGCACCAGAACCAAGCGCCTTACATAAATACAGCACCAGAACCAAGCGCCTTACATAAATACAGCACCAGAACCAAGCGCCTTACATAAGTACAGCACCAGAACCAAGCGCCTTACATAAATACAGCACCAGAACCAAGCACCTTACATACAGCACCAGAATCAAGTTCATGACATAAACACAGCACCAGAACCAAGCGTTTTACATAAATACAGCACCAGAACCAAGCTCATTACATACATACAGCACCAGAACCAAGCTCATTACATAAATACAGCACCAGAACCAAGCTCTGTACATAAATACAGCACCGACACCAAGTTCATTACATACATACAGCACAAGAACCAACCTCAATACATAAATACAGCACCGACACCAAGTTCATTACATACATACAGCACAAGAACCAAGCGTTTTACATAAATACAGCACCAGAACCAAGCTCATTACATACATACAGCACCAGAACCAAGCTCATTACATACATACAGCACCAGAACCAAGCTCATTACATAAATACAGCACCAGAACCAAGCTCTGTACATAAATACAGCACCGACACCAAGTTCATTACATACATACAGCACAAGAACCAACCTCAATACATAAATACAGCACCGACACCAAGTTCATTACATACATACAGCACAAGAACCAAGCGTTTTACATAAATACAGCACCAGAACCAAGCTCATTACATACATACAGCACCAGAACCAAGCTCATTGCATAAATGAAAGACCAGAACCAAGTTCATTACGTGAATACAGCACCAGAACCAAGCGCCTTACATACATACAGCACCAGAACCAAGCTCATTACATACATACAGCACCAGAACCAAGCTCATTACATACATACAGCACCAGAACCAAGCTCATTACATACATACAGCACCAGAACCAAGCATAATACATATATATGTCACTGGCTTTAAAAAGTTCAATATAGACACCATTTGAGTAGTCAGGTTAGCCCTCGCCATATAAGCTTGTGTAGTGTGAAATTACAGCTCCCAGTATGGCCTGAACAGTAGTAAGGGGATGCTGGGAGATGATCTTTCACAAAACTGCATATTACCACCCATCATCAGCTGTAGATCATACACGTCACTACGGATACCCTGGCACATAATTGATCGTGCAGCTGTATAACTTACTTCTAGTATTCCACGCCAAGAGTCTCTAGGACGCAGCAGTCAATGGAGCTGATTAAAAAATTCTGATGGTTCGGTGAGTAGGAGCAGTCTTCTGTTTTCTCTGCCAGCGCGCGGTCCCGGCCGGTGACGCGTGAGGGAAACCGCGCTGAGAACTTTTGAAAACTAAAGTTCCGTGTGACGTCACATCTTGGACGGATGCCTGCTTGGGTCACAATGGAACTTTCGTTTTCTAAAGTTATCAGCACAGTTTCCCTCGCTGGGAGGAAAATACCTGCCTTACCAGACACAACCCCTCACTGTGTCACACCCCGTAATATATATTACCTATTATCTGTGCCCCCTTTATATTTAGTGTCTCTTGTCCGTCCCCTCTATATAATCTCTTTGAATACAGTGCACACACATATTTAATATTCACCTGTCCCCAGTCCCACAATGAAGCAATGCAGGCCTGACCTCATGTGGCCAGGTTTTGTTCTCCTGTGAAATGTTGCAGAGGGTACGGCTACATCACAGAAAAGCACAGGACTGGCGGGCAAGAAACAAATGCTTCGCTTGTCCTGCAGAGACTGCCAGGTATCCACTTGTATCTGTGTAATGTGGATGCAGACAAAATTGAGTGCTGGGGCCCCTGAAACTGTGTGAATCGACCCAGTGCCTAGGCGCTCCCCAGTAAAGGTGCATTGCAGGGCTTGGAGCAAGTGCTCCAACTGCACCAATGATGAATCGTTTGCCTACTGCTCATGTGCCAGTGCCTTTGGGGTCCCTCTATGGTCTCTGAGCTTAGGAGTCAAGGAGGCTGGCCTATTATTGATTGACAGCTAACTCGGTACATACAGTCAACTGAAAAATAATTTTCAAAGCAACTCTTCCAAATGATCTGTGAAACGCGGATGAAACACGTTGCATCCGTGGTTATCACGGGACCCATAGACTATAATGGGCATGATGGACAAAATAGAGCATGCATCCATGCTAAAAAAAACGGACGCACAGTAAAATGAATGGGGACGTGGAACACTGACGTGTGAATGAGCCTTTACACAGAGAATGCTATCAATCACTGATAACACCTACCAATCTGTACAAATAAAGTCTGAAAAATCTGAGATTTAGGCGGTATTCACATGACAGAATCCGTTTTGTGGTCTGCAAAATACGGATACGGGCCTTGTACGCTCTGCATTTCGCGGATCAGCATGTCCTGCTCTTTGTTAGAAATGCCTATTTTTTTCCAAAAAATTAACAAGAATGTTCTATTTTTTTTTGCGGGGCCGTGCAATAGACATACGGAGATGGAGAGCACACAGTGTACTGTCCCTATCTTCTGCGGCCCCATTGAAATGACTGGGTCCGCATCCGATCCGCAAGAAAATGCTGATCACATTCAGACCAAAAATATGGTCATGTGAAGGGATCCTTAGCCTTCAATCACACAACTGTAACAAATGGACGTCTCACGGCGGACGTCACACAGACCAAACAGAAATCCTTCAAGGATTGAACAGATTTTTTCCCAGGTGACAAACGGACACAGAAATCCTTACTGAATCTTTTCCCACGGAACTATATATCAATCTTCTCAGCTCCTCCTGCTCTATAACATGCTGCCTGCAGATTACATTTTATGGTGACAGGTCCCCTTTAAGACTAGAATGATTGAAAATATTACTAGTTCTACTGAATCTTTTCCAACAAAACTATATATCAATCTGCTCAGCTCATCCCCCTCTATAACATGCTGCCTACAGGATGCACTACATTTTCAATGGGACATGTTTCTTTTAAATGGCGTTGACATGTCACCAATCCAGCCAATGATTGACCCTGGGTTCACACCTGAGCGTTTTACAGCGCGTTCAAACGCGCTGTAAAACGCTTAAGACATGAAAACCAATGCTTCCCTATGGGAAGGGTTCACACCTGGGCGTTTTACAGCGCGTACGAACGCGCTGTAAAACGCCCGACGCTCAAACAAGTACTTGAGCTTCTTTGGGGCGTTTTGACGCGCGTTTGTGGCCATAGGACACTGCAGTCAATGACACAAACGCGCGTCAAACGCGCGTTTACTATTACAAAAAACGCGCATAAAAACACGCGACAAAAACGCGCGTATAACGCGCGTTTGAGGAACGCTTAGGTGTGAACCCAGGGTGACTGTAGCGGTCATGCCATGTCATCACTTGAGCCCGGTAAAAAGAGATCTGCAGGGGATGAGGGAAACGTCAGCACGGGTGTGGCAGGGGATTGGTACGGTGACTATTACTGCTTTTGTTATTTCATACAATATTTAGCTGTTTGTAAAAAAACGTTTTTATGGTGTTTGACAACCTTTTTAACAAATATGTTAAAGATAATGCAACCGGATCCGTTCAAACGGATGCAGATGGTTGTATTATCAGTAATGGAAGCTTTTTTGCTGGACCCTGCCGGATTCAGCAAAAACTCTAGTGTGACAGTAGCCTAAGGAAGAGATGGATTAGGACATGTGTATGTTTAGAGGTGGCCCCCTACTGGCCAAATTTAGTAAGCATCAAGAGGGAGGGATTCTACATAGTTAATGGGAGTGGCCTACAAACATGATGGCTACACTAACATGAACAATGAGATTTTTGAATTATAATTTCATAAATCCCAGTGATGCTAGACTGTTTCAATGTTACTGCATCAATGATTCAGTATCAGTTTGCCATAACAGGGAAAATATGTTTGTAACATTGCCAAAACGGATCCGTCATTAACTCCAATGAAAGTCAATGGGGGATGGATCCGTTTTCTATTGTGGCAGATTGTGCCAGAGAAAACGGATCCGTCCCCATTGACTTGCATTGGGGTCATGACGGATACGTTTTGCTCCGCATCCCTAGGACGGAAAGCAATATACAACATGTTGCGGTTTGCTCTCCGGTCTGGAAACGCAACTAAACGGAACCGAATGCAGTTTTGTCCCCATTGACAATGAATGGGGACAAAATTGAAGCGTTTTTTTTTCCGGTATTGAGCCCCTATGATGGAACTTAATACCGGAAAACTTTAACGCTAGTGTGAAAGTACCCTTACCAGGGTGCAGAAAGCTGAGATATGGGGTGTTCTTTTGCCCAGTTCGTGCATTGACGAATGCCTTTAGGCACCCCTGTTACTGGCTATACCAGCAAGGGCTAAACAAAATGTGGCTACCTCTGGGACCCACTCATATCTCTAGAACGGGGCTCCTACCAAAGTCAAGGAGAGCTTACTGTGCATGCACGGCCACTTAATTATTAACCAAACATTTTTTACAGCTAAACAGTAGTCACCCGCCCCAGTAGTAATTTGACTATAAAACAGATGTTGTTATAGTCTGTATGATAAAATAATAACAATAATTAGTAAGTAAATAATAATAAAGCAATAAAAAATATAATGTCAGTGTATCTAGACACTGTAAGGGTCCATTCACACGTCCGCAATTTCGTTCCGCATTTTGGAGCCTTAGAAACTGTGCACAATATGGTGCAAATTGGAGCATCGTTGGAACAATTTGGTGCATCTACAATACAAGAATAGGCATATTCTATAGTGCCGGCAAAGTGCGGTCCGCAAAATGCAGGGGGGGGGGTTTGAAAAAATATACACCCATGGCATCAGTGGGGGCCGCCCTACAAGGTAATACCATAATTAGCCAAATGTCAAAATGGATGAAAGGTCCTCTTAAGGCTACTTTCACACGAGCGTTCTGCTGTCCGCTCGTGAGCTCCGTTTGAAGGAGCTCACGAGCGGAGCAGAACGCTTCCGTCCAGCCCTGATGCAGTCTGAATGGATGCGGATCCGCTCAGACTGCATCAGTCTGGCGGCGTTCAGCCTCCGCTTCGCTCGCCTCCGCACGGCCAGGCGGACACCTGAACGCTGCTTGCACCTGAACGCTGTCCGCCTGGCCGTGCGGAGGCGTGCGGATCCGTCCAGACTTACAATGTAAGTCAATGGGAACGGATCCGCTTGAAGATGACACCATATGGCTCAATCTTCAAGCGGATCCGTCCCCCATTGACTTTACATTGAAAGTCTGAACGGATCCGCTCAGGCTACTTTCGCACTTAGAAATTTCTCTAAGTTATTAATGCAGACGGATCCCTACTGAACGGAGCCTCCGTCTGCATTAATATGATCGGATCCGTTCAGAACGGATCCGATCAAGCGCAAGTGTGAAAGTAGCCTTAAACGAAAGCATAATAAAATATTTCTGAAGTTTGCTAAACCGCATGTGGCCAACTCCCCAAACACACGGAATATGTTTCTCTGGTCAGATGAGACTAAAATTGAACTTTTTGGCCTTCATGGTAAATTCTATGTGGGGCACAAACTCAAAACTTCAAATCACCCCAAGAACACAATTCAACTGTGCTGGGGGTGGCAGCATCATGCTGTGGGGGAGCTTTTCATTGTCAGGTACTGCAAAACTGGACTGGACTGAAGGAAAGAAGGATGGTGGTAAATACAGTGTAAGGCCTCATGCACACGACCGTTGTTTTGGTCGGCATCCGAGCCGCCGTTTTTGTGGCTCGGATGCAGACCTATTTACTTCAATGGGGCCGCAAAAGATGCGGACAGCACTCCGTGTGCTGTCTGCATCCGTTGCACTGTTCCGTGGTCCCGCAAAAAAAATATAGCATGTCCTATTCGTGTCCGGTTGGTGGACAAGAATAGGCATGTCTACAATGGGCCGCCCGTTCCGCAAATTGCGGCTTCCGTTTTTTGCGGATACGCGGTTTGCGGACCGCAAAAAACAGCACGGTCGTGTGCATGTAGCCTAATTCTTGAGAAAATGGAGATGCACTCTCCAGCAGAACAATGACCCTAAACACAATAAGCTAAAGATACATTGGTGTAGGGAAACATATAAATGGATCTTAGAATGGTTTAGACAAGTCCAGACACCAGTCCAAATAAGAATCTGTGATGTGAAGTTTGCTGTACACCAATCCAGTCCATCCAACTAGAAATGCCTCATTCACACATCAGTGTTCGGTCAGTGATTTCTTCAGTGACTGTGAGCCAAAACCAGGTCCAGCTCTAAATACAGAACTGGTGCAGATCTTTCCCTTCTACCTTATGTCTGTGGAGGCTCCAACCCTGGTTTTGGCTCACAATCGCTGATGGAAATCACTGACCAAAACACTGACGTGTGAATGAGGCTAAAGAGTTTGAGCAGTTTTGCCTGGGCAACAATGACCTTGTCTAGATATGCTAAGGCTAATTTAACACTAGCGTTAGGATGTCTGGATCTGGCACTGGCAATTGCTAGCTGACACTCGCCAGCCACATTTACTATAATGGGGACCAGTAGAGATCCGTCTGCAAGCCGAGAATCAGCCTGGTGAAAACCACTGCACACAGTGGTATTAGTCCAACCGATTCTCAGCATATTTGCCGGGTTGTGGCCGGATCTCTGCTGGTCCCCATTATAGTGAAAGGGGCCGGACAGAATTCCGGCAATGCCCGGCAGTGACAGCATAATGCAGATCTAAAACCGGACTAAGCGAACAGAGACATACATTAAGAGATTTGCATCTTCAACTGTAGCAAAAAGTGACTCTATAATGTATTAACTTTCAGGCAGTAAATGCACATCAATGTTCTATATGTTTTATCTTAATTATTGTCTGTGTAAAAATATTTTACACCTTCAAAGTGGTAGGTACTTTGTATAAATCAAATTGTACAACCACCTCAGAATCCATTTTAATTCTAGATTTTAGTGCAACAAAACAGGAAAGCACCAAGAGGAGTGAGAAAACATTCACAAGGCATGGCACACAGTGGGTGGGCACCATAAACTCCCAAAGAAATGCCAGTTAGCGTGTGCACAAAATGACAAAACAGAACGATGTCACAGAGACACAGGAGTGGCCGGAGCTTACTGAGGGATGGAGTTAGGCACGAGTAAAGCCTCATTCACACGTCTGTGTCCGTGCTCAAATCCGTGAGCAGGTGGTCAGTGATGCATCCGTGAAGCTGTCCGTGAAGGATCTGTGTTGGGTCTGTGTGTCCGTTTTTTGCTGTCCGTGTTGCATCCGTGTTTCACTGACACTGAACAGCTGAAAAATAATTTTTAAAGAATCTCTTCTTATTGATCAGTGAAAAACGGATGCAACACAGATGGTATCCGTGGTTTTCACAGACCCATAGACTATAATAGAGGTGAAGGATCCGTGCTAAAACACTTACCCATGGACCATGCGAAAACACTGATGTCTGAATACACACATTAAATAGAATGGGGACGTGTGCTGTCCATGGAGAACACATACAGCACACGTCCGTAAAAACACTGATGTGTGATCGAGGCTTAAGGCAGGGGAACCTGGGCAGTTTCAGTAAACTCTCCGCCTCTGGGCACCTGGCCTCTGGGCACTTGCGATGGCTCATGCCAGTGGATAAATGGTGTAATCAAAAGTCTCTCTTTACTGAATAGAGGATGGGAGTGATAGTACATATAGCAGCAACAGGCACAGTTCTGAGGTATATTACAGAGTAGGCTTCTCTCAGTAAATGGCAAATATCAATGATGGTAGTTATGCTCCGTGAGTCTCACTATAAGTATACTTTGCAATCTTCCCAAATAACCATAGGCATGCAATTCCATTCTCACTAATTGTTTCTGCAAATCCCAGGCTGCGGGGTGCAGATCTTAGTGTAGTGGGCATTAAAATGTACCCTTTCCACAAGCAGTAAAGTCTTATTGCCATAAACTGGTGATACCTTACTGTTTGAATCCAGCATGGCATTCAAATGTGGTTCTAAACCTTATGTGTATGTCTGTTCTCTTTTTTTCTTAGGGGTAATCTTTCAGTTAGGCCCACTGCACGAACGCGGTCTGTGGGGCAGCCGCAGCGGATCGCAAAAAGATAGGACATGTTCTATCCTTTTGCGGAACGGACGTATGGGACGAAACCCCACGGAAGCACTCCGTAGTGCTGCCGTAGGGTTCCGTTCTGTGCTTCCGTTCCGATCCATTCTACATCTCCGGATTTGCGGACCCATTTAAGTGAATGGGTCCATATTCGTGATGCGAAATGCCCAAGGAACGGCACCCGTGCATTGCGGATCTGCAAATGCAGTCCCCAATACGGCAACGGAAAGCACACGTTCGTGTTAAGCGGCCTTAAATTGTTGTCTGGCAGCTTTCAGCCTCAGGGATGAAGGTTCCCTGAGCCAGGCTTCTCTCCAGGCCTACTTCTGAGGAGCTTACACATGCATGTCTTACATCTAGCTCTGAGGACTAGAAACTCTCTAGCCAGGGGGCGGGATCAGCCCATCACCCTGGAAACTAGGCTAAGACTGCCAGTGTTAACTAATTGTTACCCATACATAACCATTTGGGATATACATAGTGCACAACGAAAGAATGTTAATAATAACATTTAAGGGCTGCGAAACACAGATACCAGAAGTGTGTGTTCTGCATTTTGCAGAATGGCCCCTAATAGAACAGTCCTATCCTTGTCCGTAATGCGGACATGGATAGATCATGCTTTATTTTTTTGCGGGGCTGCGGAATGGACATACGGATGTGGAAAGCACATGGAGTGCTGTCAGCATCTTTTGCGGCCCCGTTGAATTGAATGAGTCCGCATCTGACCTGCAAAAAATGTGGATTGGATGAGGACCTAAACAACGGCCGTGTGCATGAGCCCTAATTCTGTAGCATGAAGTTTACTCTTTAAATTAACCCTTGCAGTGATCCTCTGGGTCACGGCATATTTGAATGAATAAATTCCCTCCTAATGTGTGCAGAGGGCTTGCTTAAGTCATTTATATTCTGGAAAGTCAAGTCTCTACTACAGGTGTTCAGGAGGTAATTTAATAGTTTGAAGGAAAAGCGAAATAGTTGCCTGTGGGATATAATCAGATTCCAGCTCTTATTTTTACAGAGAACTTTTCAAAAATGAAAGCAGAAACTTGACTGGTTGCTAAAGGCAACTACTTGATTATCCCATATTATTGATTAATCTGCCAAAGGACTGAAAAAGTGATCCTCAGTTTATAGAAATTCAGCTAAGACGCACGGGGTGCATCTGTTAACAAGGTATGGATTTATTCTAGTAGCCAGCAGAATTGTGAATTTACATCTGGGCTTTGTCTATATGCTATAACACAGAATCACTACAAGATGTAAAAGTAGCAATACTTGTTAGGCTATCTTTGTATCCTGTAACCGGTACTGTCTACCTATGGTGTCTCTGGTTTGGCTGGTATGAGACAATTTGTATACTATTTTCACCTGGAGCACTGCCTAAAAAGTTAGTTTTCATACATTAATGTGTCTCTTCTATGAGAAACAGTACTGCAGGTTTCTGTAGGTCTAACTCAGATCAGTAAAAAATAATTAAACTTAATTGTATCTAGGATAGTGATAGTGCAAACATACAAATCATTTTAGGGTCCATTCACACCATATTTCTGGGTCCGTTCTGCGATTTTGCGGAATGGGTGTGGAGCATGGACCTATTAATTTCAATGGGGCCGCAAAAGATGCGCACAGCACACCGTGTGCTGTCCGTATCTGTAGTTCTGTTCCGCGGCCCTGCAAAACACGATAGAGCATGTCCTATACTTGTCCGCGGACAAGAGTAGGCATTTCTATCATAGATGGCTGTGTGCGTTCTGCAAGATTACAGTCATGTGAAAGGACCCTTAGTGTTTCAATATCAGTAAATGTAAATACTGTTTATCTCACATTTACGATACATAGGCTGCTACATGTGCTTGAAAATAGCCACATACTACAGTATGTATGAGGATTGTACCAGTGAAATTGTACATACAATATTTATGATGGTTTTACCATTCCAATTATTAAAGGGAATATCTACATTTCCTGACCCAGCATATTCTGTGCTGACAATTTCGACTTTCTAGGAACATACAACATTGAATTGTAATGCCCAGATTTCAATTTAGCCATATATTTCCAGGTGGAACAACAGAGGAATAATGCAACTGGTGCAAAAAAAGATGCTCCAGTACAGTTATTTCATGAGAAATACAAGTATGCACATAAAATATGTGTACAGAGTGCTGGCTTGTCTTTTGTATGGCAATGTGCTTACAAAATTTGCTAAATTAAAATGAAAATTGTGGTACAAAACACAATAGGCTTACTTCACTACTTACATATATTCAATGTACAGCACCTCAAACAGCCTATGTTCATATAAAAAACGTGTTAGATTATTTATTATATTTTAATGTATTCATATGGTGGGCCCGCAAAATTAATTTTACTGCTGGGCGCTAGGTACCCCAGTCTGACACTGCATGCAAATAAGGTTTACGCAAACCGGTTCCCATATGTATGAAATTTCCATGTAGATTTGTTAGAATAGCAGATTTTTCTTTTTTTTTTTTTGTCAATTATTTTAAGAGGAAAATGTGAGTCTTAGCCCAACTGAATGACAGCGGGGCTAATCCATGTGCAGATCCGAAATGGCGCAAACTGCAAACCCACTTAACATCCAGTGCACACATCCAATTACATAATCCATGCAATAACATTCCTGGAGCATCTTTTTTATAACTGTATGCTATGCCATTCCTCTATTATTCCTGGTAAAAGTTTATGAATAATGCCTCATGCAGACGTCCGTGTCAGTTTTGGATCAGTGGTAACACAGACCATGTTCAATCCGTGTTTTCTGCCGTGACAGATCCGTGTTGGGTCCGTGGGTCCGTTTTTTGCATCCGTGTTTCACTAACACTCAACAGCTGAAAAATAATTTTCAAAGAATCTCTTGTTAATGATCCGGGAAACACGGATGCAACACGGATGGCATCCATGGTTTTCACAGACCCATAGACTATAATGGGCGTGAAGGATCCGTGAATACGGACAAAATAAAGCATGCATCCGTGGTAAAAAAATGGACCCATGGACCGTGCTAAAACACTGATGTGTAAATACACACATTCAAATGAATAGGGACATGTGCTGTCCGTGGAGAACATGAACAGCACATGTCCGTGAAACACTGACGTCTGCATGAGGCATAAAGGTATATCTGGGTGTTACCAGCTGGGGGTGTGTCCCAGAAAAGTCTGCCACTGGCAGCACGGATGGGACAGTGTCAGCCTGTGCAAGGACACACCATCAACTGGTAACACCCAGTTGTACCTTTAAATATAAACTTTTAGCAGGAATAATAGGGGAATAGTGCCAGAAGAATAAATGCTCCAAAATTGTCATTTCATGTGTATTACAATTATTTACAAACACAGACTTGTCCATTGTGATGACAGATCCTCTTTAAGGCTACATTAAACTTTAGCAAAATAATAAAAAAATAAAAATAAAACACACACAGAGGTAATACAAGCGTTCTTTGGCATGACCAGCTCCCTGTTTTGTTTTTTTTCTGTTAAAGAAATACATTTATGGAAAACCATGTTGGCACATGTAAACACCCTAAAAACAAAACAAAAACTGAAAAATCCCCCACAAACAAATTGTTATCAATATTTTATGAATAAATAAATATTATTATTGTTTGTAGTTAGACAGTGCATTCACATTTATTTAACAAACTGTGCATACATGAAAATCATTCCAGTTGTTACTGGTATTGGTATCTATCTATCTATCTATCATTCATTATCTATCTATCTATCTATCTATCTATCTATCTATCTATCTATCTATCTATTATCTATCTCATATCTATTATCTATCTCATATCTATCTATCTATCTATCTATCTATCTATCTATCTATCTATCTATCTATCTATCTATCCATATATCTATTATCTATCTCATATCTATCTATCTATCATCCCTTATCTATCTATCTATCTATCTATCTATCTATCTATCTATCTATCTATCTATCTATCACTCATCAGGCATTTGCCATAAAAATGTGCTTGAAACCACAGCTAAATCCTAATGATTGAAGTTTTTTTGCAAGAGAATACATTACAAACAAATTACATTTTATTTATTTTTTATTTACAAAAAAGGGCAAACCTTAGAGCTAACAGCCTGCAACAATGTAAAAAGCCTTTGATAGATTCCATTCAAATCAGGTTTTTTTTCTTCCCCCCCCCCCCACGGTATATAAAAAAAAAAAAACATTCCAGAGTGCATCATTTGATTTTTTCTCATTAAAATAAAAACCGTTACAAAAAAAAAACATAAAGCAAAAAACTAATGTTCATTACACAAAGTAAAACAACTATTCATGGCAAGTAGTAAGTAAAATAAAATAAATAAATAAATAAATAAATAAGTAGAACAAGATAAAAAGCTTTATGAAAACCGACCTTATTCGGTGTCCTACATTTACTCATTTTGAACTACAATTACTACTAGTTATTATTTTTGTACAGGATTGTTATGGTTTGAGGTTATATAAGACCCCTTTGTCTGACCTCAGGATGCATGTTATTAATGTGATACATTGGGGGTTACACAGTGAGCTGATCTGCTGGTTCTTGTGGCACAGACAGCACCATCTCCATATCCTGCCTGATTCAGCTGCCTAGGTATTGGAGGTGATATAATATTTCTCATAAATTGGAAATAACGCGCTGCCATGAAACACTTGTGCTGTGGTCGTTTACCTCAGATAAAATAATTTGACCCCATAAATATAGCACTTGGAAGGTAAGCACAAGGGTCCTTGGGGATCCATACCACGCTGTTGAACAAATTGTTCATTAGAAGAGATGTAGGTGAAATAGAGAGCTAGTAAAGACTGTTCTATGAAGTCCTGGGAGTTGGTGCAGCTTCTTGACAAGTAATACAAATGAGGGTGGGCGTCATATTGTTAGATGCCCTTGTCTCTGATGTTGTAACAAGTAAATAAATGTTGCTTACCTAACCGTTTCCTTTTAGTAAGAAAAATGAGTGGGAGAGACTTCTTTCCCAATCCTAGCTCCTCAACAAAGACTCTGGAGGAGAGGAGACACTTCACCACCACCAGGACACCAGGTTAATTCAAGATGAAGGATTATCTACAAATTGTTGGTTTTAGGGGCTAGACTGGTGTTTTTTGTGTATAGGGAAGACCTTGCTGGATTTATGGATTCTGATCACACCAGCAGCTCACAGGAGATCTTTGTGAGGTTCCTTCTAGAACCAGGACATTTAACAATGAGGACCTATACTAAGAACTCTTTTTTCCCTACATTTTATTGCAGCTGTACTATAAGATTTCCTGAGCACACCATCATGCAAAAGAAACCAGCTCTAAACCTGCCAGATGGAGCTCTAGTGAAAAGAAAAGTATTTCCATGAAACCAATCTTCTCCTCCAATGTGCCACAGCTTTTTTTTCTTCATTTGCTTGAGGTCTTTTAACACTTAAAAAGTCCTGAATAATTCCAAGTTTTCTTTGGAGGCGCTGAAGAAAGATTCTGACTCTAACGTGTCGTTATCAGATTGATGGGCCGGGTTTGATTGAAGCTTCTTTGTCATGCAAATGTCACAGGGCATGATGGATGGCTTCAGATATCTGACAAGCTTCAGGAGGTCTTCCTCTATTGGTCCCCTGAGGATCACGTGTCCTCTCTGTGAGAGACAGAGGGTTTGAAGCCTTGGAAATCCATGGCTGGAAGTTTACAGCTTTGACATACTACCTAAAGGTTGTAGGGCAAGGAGGATTCCCCCCGAAAACAGGTTGACCCTCCTCCATCCCTGGCAGATGGACAATACCAGAATGGGCTCCTTTCTGGACTATGCGATTTGTAATCGTGGCACCAGTGCCTACTCACCCAGAGGATACCACCATTTAGACCAAGGGGCACCATCCTTTCCAGCATGCCCCAGCACCAGTGACATTTATAACGGTGACGGGCGGTTTGTAGTCGGGGGAGCTGGTGCCTTCTCCAGCCAGATCCAGCAGCAGCAACAGCAGAACCACGGCTATCATCATCACCACCCTTCAGGAGCCAGCGTGGCATATGCCAGCTCCATCCCCAGCTACACTTCACAGACTTGCAGCCAGGGTTATGGGCACCAAGTCTATGTCAGCCAAGAAGCAGAAGGAGCTTATTATCAGCAGCAGCAGCAGCCTTATTCCCCCAACACTGGCTCTTTGTCAGATGGATACTGTGGAGCAGTGCCAGGTCCTGTGCCTTACCATCTACAACCATCATTCGGCCAAGAGCACCAAGCCTTGTTACAGAGCTACCCCAACCATTCCCCTTTGCTACACGAGGAGAAAGATGTCTCCTGCCAACCTGAGCTGCTCTCAGCAAATCCCACTTTTGAGTGGATGAAAGTGAAGAGGAATCCACCAAAGACCAGTGAGTACCTCAGCATTGAGTTCTATAGGCCTCAAGTTCACAGGGTATTTGTAAGTGTGGGCTCAGATCATTAGTCTCTCATCCATCTTATGTGAAGGCTCAGATCAGTGCCCACCATACTGTTACCTACATCATGGCACCCCAGTGAGGTAGTCCACCGTGTCCCTCATTTAATACTTGTTTAATGTGTTCAGACCTTTTGTGCAAGAGAAGATTAATGGATAGAGTAGGCAGAAGAGGAAGGCTGCTAATAGGAGAGGATCCCCTGATGGCAGGTTTGTAGACAAGCCATTGACTTCCAGACATCTCTAAACCTTAGTAAATACATTTAATGATGAGCTGCCCACTGTTACTACCCATCATAAGAAAATACAGCACACACCTTGTATTTGTTTATATTATCATACTGATGAAAATGGTGAAGAAATAATAATAATAACAGCAACAATAAATTATATACTGATAATAATATTAATAACAATATTAATGTATACAAATAATAAGTTGTGAATTTTCCACAGCCAAACCTGCCGATTATGGGTTAAATTCTCAACAGAACAGCATGAGAACCAACTTCACCACCAAGCAGCTGACCGAACTGGAGAAGGAGTTCCACTTTAACAAGTACCTGACCCGGGCCAGACGAGTGGAGATCGCTGCCTCCTTGGAACTGAACGAAACTCAGGTGAAAATCTGGTTTCAGAACCGGAGGATGAAACAGAAGAAAAGGGAGAAGGAAGGAGTCACCTCCTGCATCATTAAGGAGTCATTAAAAGAGAGCAGTGAGACCTCAGACCTCTCCACCTCACCAGACACCTCACCCAGCCCCTCCTAAACAAGCCATGGACCTATGTTATTTTTTTTTCCAGGGAAACGAATGAAAGATGTAAATAGTTTATTTTCTTCCACAAATGCCTTCTTATTTATATAAGGAATACCGTTTACAAACGAATTTCTACCCTCCTCATCCACGGGAGCTGATCGGCTCCTCTCAGGGAAACCCCATGTCTTTAGGGGAGCTGCACTTTTAGGCATCTCCATTGTAGTTAGCTGATTTATAGTTCTATTTATGCATAGAGAAGTAATTATCACGTCTTCTGTGTCTTTTATGTCTTTTTAAAGCTTATCATTTCCAGTGACTGATGTGATATGATCGTGTCCCTATCTCTTTAGGGGGGCACATAAGGATCATTTAGGGGTTGCCTAGTTTGCACTATAGTTCAGAGGAATAGTACACAAGTATTGCAGCATCAGTGCCTGTTATTTACATAAACTTACAGTATAACATAGGATTTCCCTGTACAGTATCTGCAAATTCCTTTTATGTTGCTGCTGTTAATACTAACAAAATGTCTTAAGAAATGAGCTTTTTTGACCATGTAACAAGACATTTGTCTATTTTTACAGTACAGCTACCCATGTTTATATGGCTTGTCTCTAGAAATAAATCTACCTACCTCACATGAGATACAATGTTTAATGAAATGGTAGATACAATGAATGAAATGGTAGATACAATGTATAGGAAGCCTCTTTATTGAGGCTGGAGCCAAGGGAAGTTGTCACCTTATTCATAGGCTTTATTTCTGTGCATTAAAATGACTGATTATCTGAGCTGTATTTAGTCTCTAGTCACTGAACTCAGGTCTTCATCACTGTGCTGACAGTATACCATAGCTGGCTGTAAGGAACTCACATTTAACTTGGCATATACTGTGGATGCAAGGCTCAGCTTCTGTGTCTGTCTTATATCCTGAACACAGAAAAG
Source organism: Bufo gargarizans (assembly GCF_014858855.1). Classification (NCBI taxonomy): domain Eukaryota; kingdom Metazoa; phylum Chordata; class Amphibia; order Anura; family Bufonidae; genus Bufo; species Bufo gargarizans. The sequence goes on from NC_058085.1 coordinate 114,177,620, forward strand.
GCCAACAGGACTACAATTTAAAAGTGAAAAGATTTGCAAAGGGCTCATCTCTGGACATGAATTTCTATTCTGTGACCCACTCCCTGGAGGCAGAATGGGGATTGGGTGCTCTCAGACATCAAACACTCTTTTAATCCTGCCTGGATGGACTGGAAATTGGACTTCCAGGCTGTTTTGATGATGCTTATAATGTAGTGACATCTATGATTTATTTTTTATTTTTTATAAAAATGTTTTAAGTCATTTTGTCTTATACAGTCCACTTACTTAAGTTCTCTCACAATGATGTACTTCCCATTTGATAACAAAAGAGGCCTGTAGGTTTACATTTATAAAGTGAGATTTGGAGATGGACGGGGTGGTTATGTGTGCTGCCAGTCCTTTAGAAACAATGTCTCAGGTTTACCAATGTGTATGCATACATGGAAAAATATGGCATTCTGGTTCAATAGCTATATTTATGAAACCCCTGAGGCAACTTTTAGACAAATGCAACTTTGTCAGTAAGGGCTCATGCACACAACAGTATTTTGCGTTTAGTATACTGCCCGTTTTTTTAGTTCAGTATGCGGCACATATACTGAACCATTCATTTCAATGGTTTAGCAAAAAAAAAAAACTGAAGTGTCTCCGTTTGCATTCCGTTTCAGTATTTCCGCACCGTGAAAAGATAGAACATGTCCTATTATTGTCCGCAAATCACATTCCGTGGCTCCATTCAAGTCAATGGTTCCGCAAAAAAAAAAAAACACATACGGAAATGCATCCGTATATCTTCCATATCCGTTCCGTTTTTGCAGAACCATCTATTGAAAATGTTATGCCCAGCTCAATTTTTTCTATGTAATTACTATATAATGTATATGGCATATGGAAAAATGGAACGGAAAAGAAACAGAAACACAACGGAAACAAAAAACTGAACAACGGATCCGTAAAAAACGGACCGCAAAACACTGAAAAAGCCATACGGTCGTGTGCATGAGCCCTAAAACTTTTTAGGGCCTCAGATTGATTTGCTAACTTATTTACTAGTATCAGAAAATAATGCTATTGTTCAATCTGCTGTTAGGTTTCGTCAGCACAGCATTTTTTAACAGGGCATCTGACCTGTTGATGATTGGAGGAAGTACTGGTGAAACACAATGGAGAAAATGTATTATAGGCTGTAATTTACTCTAGTCTATAATATACCTTGCGCTGCAAGAGGATGTGCCTAATTTATTTTGAGGTGCAGGCCTCATGATGAATTAGGTGCATCCTCCGGCAGTCCATGCGCCTAAACTTAAATCTGGTGTAAACAACGATAAATGCGCCCAATCTACCCTTTTCGGAAAGTAGTGAAGGTGGCATAGAAGCACCGCTTGCGATAAAATTTGTCCCAAGTGGAGCTTAAAACATTTGCAACTTTTTTTACTCCAGAAAAGTGGAGTAGGGAAAATGAGAAATTCCCCCCAATGGCCCACATTTACTTATGTGAGTTCACCTAAAAATGCGGTGCAGTTTAAAGCATCTAGGTTTACAGACATTGTCTGCATCTAGCCCATCAAGGGGCCTGGCCTAAATGAAAAGCAACATTTAGCGCTACAATTACACCACGATTCTGGCTTAAAATGCTGCCTCTAACTACAACCAATAGCTGGTTTAAAATTAGACAAAAGTGTCTAGCCATGCGCCCAATTTATCATTCAGCCTGAGCCACCTTAATAAATGTGGTACTTGTATAAAAGTGTAAGCCATTTATAGGATTAGTACATCTGCCCAAAGTATCTGGCAAAACAACAACTCAGTTCAAATACAGCTTTTATTGCAGTATGGCATTTTATCTGCTTGCCAGCCAATTTTTTTTCCAAAAAGCTGAATTCTTTAATTTTTTTAGCTGCCATATTTAGGCATTATGGACCACATATAATAATGTTAGTACACCTAGATATTGCTGTAAACTATGCCAAAATGTTGTGTCATTTGGCACATTTTTGGTGCATCTAGTTCTTGCAAAATCCTCGGCATCTAGCTCGACACGGGGGCATAGATTACTGGGGAAAAGGTTTGACTTCATGGAAAGGCAGCGTGGCCTAATATCACCAAACTGGCACCCAAATTCTGGTGTAAAATTCTGTCTCAAAGTAAGCCAACCAATAGTTAGTACAGAGTCAGAGAAAAGTGTCTATCCCTGCACCACACTGATCGTCCGCCTGAGCCCCTGTGATACATTTGGTTCAGGTCTAGACATATGGTGGCTGGTAGAAAAAAACTCCAGGAAATTCTGGCTTTCTTTTACAATAGTTTTTTTGTGATGGCATTTTTGGAGTCTCATGTTTTTTTCTGACTTTTTTTTCTGTAAAGAAGTCTATGGGCTTACAAAGCCAATATAAAAAATGTTTGTGGGACATTTTATAATTTCCTATTGGCCAGTATGTAGCATACCGCTACTGCGATTTTTATTTAGGCCATTAAAGGGGTTATCCAAGACCTATAATACCCCCCCCCCCTAATGCTGGGGCCCCTCACACAGATTGTACTTACCTCACTCCCAGCACCTGCGTCGCTTCTGATGCCCGCACGGCATTGGGCGGAGGGCAGCCAATAGCAGGCCTCGACAAGAAGAGCCTCCTTAGCGTCACCCGCAATGCTAGGGAGGCTTGTTTTCGTAGTGGCCTGCTATTGGCTGCCCCCCCAATGCTGGATGATGCAGCGGTATAGGAAGCAACACAGGTGCTGAGCATTAAAGGTCTTGGATAACCCCTTGAAGAAAACAGAACATTTAAAAAAAGACATGGGAGAGTTATCAAAACCAGTGTAAAGGAAAACCGACAGTTGACCATATCAACTAATCAGATTCCTCCTTTCATTTCTCTTAGAGTTCCATAGAAAAATGAATGGTGGAACCTGATCGGTAGCTACAGGCAACTAAGCCAATTTTCCTTTATAACAGTTTTGATAAATCTCCCCACAATGGGAACCACCCTAAGGGCTCATGCACACAAACTTATTTTATTTCCGTATCCGTTCGTTTTTTTTGCAGACCGTATGCGAAACAATTCACTTCAATGGGTCCGCAAAAAAACCTGAAGTAAAATAGAACATGTCCTATTATTGTCCGCATTACGGACAAGGAAATGACTGTTCTATTAGGGGTCAGCGGTTCTGTTCCGCAAAATACAGAATGCACTCGGATGTCATCCGTATTTTTTGCGGATCCATTTTTTGCGGACCTTAAAATACATACGTTCGTGTGCATGAGCCCTAAAGCAGTTGTATAATATGTATTTTTCCTTTTTTTGCAAGGTCTACAGTGACCCTTTGCCAGATTTCCACATGCCAGTTTTGCTGCAGTGATGTATGCACACACATAACGTATATATATATTTATAAGCTATCAAGCAAGATTTCTTTCTCTATAAATGTATGTATTCAACCTTTTGTGAGGAATTTTATTGAAAAAGGTGTCCTGACTATGACCTTTCTACGTCCATCATGTTGTCCATCTCATTTTTGTTCAGGTACCTTTAGGATTCAGAGACATCTGAAATCTCCTTTCTCTTCTTCAGGCCCACCTTGTTCTCAGTTTACTCTGCCCCGACAGCCTTTATTTTAGCCCAGTTTTCCATGGACTACTTCAATATTTACACAAGTTGATGACTTGTCCCAGGTTCTCCTCTCAGCAGTCCTGTCCTGCAGGCTCCTTCCCTTAGGCCTAAGTTCATCTAAAGTTCAGCTGGTAATCAAAGCAACAGAGGCTATGCTGGATGTCCCAGGACAGGCCTTGGATGGACAGCAACTTAAGGTCATGTTAAGGTCTTCAAGCTCCTTCTGAGTCTCAAGCGACCATGCTCTCACTACTATACATTATACTGTATTTTTTTTTGTAGATAGTTGCCTTGCTGCTTCTAGACAAGCTAAACAATTCCAAGTACCGGTATTTTATTGAACAATTTTTATCCAATTCAAATCGTCACTTACAGAGGAACATGTGTGGTGGGGGAAAACAGAAGTATTCACTGTCTTTCAAAAGTGTAGAATTGCTCAGAAACTATTTACGAAAATTCATACTTTTACTCATCCAAAATGTGTAAAATTAATAGAAAATATATTCAAAGCTATGTCAAGGCTAGAAATAATCAGGAATTACTGGTTATTCTAATCTAGATCATTGCCTGCTCATGTGAGCTGCATTTATCCCCTTCTTTCCGGGTTGGATGCTTGTTACCATGATCGCTGGTTCCCAAATGCCTTAATTTTTTTTGTCAGCAGCACATCCCCGTTTACACAGGGCGTTGTACTGCCGACAAGTCATCATTTTATGTGGTATATAAACATTTTGCTCATTTGTCAGTTGATAAGCTGCACATTTGCACAGGTTTACTAATTCATGTTTCCCACAATAGGCTCAATTCTAGGCCTGTGTAACAAGGACTTATGGCAGGGCACTGCAAAATTAAGTGATAGCCTTCCTTGATTAAGATTCCTTTTAGGGGTCATGCACAAGACCGTATGCCCTCCGAGACATACGGTCCGTGAGCGGGCCATATGTCCCGGAGCGGCATACATTGTGCGCACGGGAGCGCACAGCATCATAGGTTAATATGATGCTGCATGCATCAGGCCGCCCGTGGGACTATTGTCCTGCACTCAAATGATCTTATGAGTGCAGGACAAAATCCCCACAGGCGGCCCGATGCGCACAGTATCATAATAACCTATGATGCTGTGCGCTCCCGTGCGCACCATGTATGCCACTCTGGGACATATGGCCCGCTCACGGACCGTATGTCTTGGAGGGAATACGGTCGTGTGCATGAGCCCTTACATGTACAAATTTCACACTTTAACAGCAGCAAAACACACTCTATTCTATTTCCTCTCCCATGTTTGACAGATAAGATTAACTAGTCCCACAACCTATTTTGTATCTCCCAAATGTTCTTCTCTGTGATTCAAATATAACGCTGTTGGTGTGGACCCACGGTACCACTGACCGGATTTGGCTTGGGGCTATTTCTGAGGGCTTTGTATAAGGTTCCCTGTTATTCACCCTTTTACTCCTATAAGGGGATTTGTGCTTTATTGCAGGCTTGCCACCAGGCTGCTACCTCTAGTAATAGTCTCAGCCAGGCGGACCAAGTGACACCAATGAACCAAGGGTACAGGAAGAGACTTGGTCAGAGACCAAGCCAGTGTCAGGACATGCAGTGTTTGTGCAATATGATAAAACAGGCAATAGATCAGGAAAAGTGGCATAAGATGGACATGGTTGACAGTCAGGCATGTGAGGTCAGAAAACACTGTAGCAGAATACCCTCACAGGAACTAGGCAAGCTAGGAACCTTATTGCTCAGGCACCTTCCCATAGAGGAAGCTGACTTGTATACCCTGGGGATCGCCGTCATAGGTTTGGCTCAGATTAACACATGCACTTGCTGGTCCTTTTAGCACTCTATGGGAGCACAAAAGCAAGAGCAGGAAGAAAGAGGTAAGTGTGCGAAGGTGAGTACTCCAGCGACCATGACCGCCTGAAGAGTAGAGATGCCAGAAGACACAGAATTCTGACATTACAGACACATCAAATATATATTTGTCTGGCCATAACAAATATCTCCAATCATTCTCTGTCTCTGTTTACTTGCCCACTTTAGTATTTTTCCAGTCTTAGCTTTTTTAAAAAAAAAATCTGTCAAGGAGGCACACACAAATACAACTGAGTAAAAACTGACTATATACTTTCTATAATATTCCTTCCAAGACTGTTCACATTTGCCTTATGTCTTCAAGGGTACTTGCCAGATAAGATAGATCTCAACAGATCCTTGGCATAGCTCAGCAGAATATGCTTGCTGGCTTTTCAGGGACAAATAAAAAATGATGGACTGGAACCTAAATGAAGGCGTGAATATAGCCTTAGATCTACTTCACAAGGGCTTTTTTTGAGCATAAACAATATACAAAGCCTTCATTGAAATGTATAGAAAAATATAACAAAAAAGACGCTATTGTGGTTTTAGAAAATGGAGTGAATTGCATGTCCTTATGTGGCCTGTGTGTGATATCAGTTGCAACCGGGTCGAGTTCCCAATAGGTGCGGACTCACAGTGCCCTTGCTGCAGATAGATGAGCCTGAAAACATTAATGTAATCAAGAGGCTGTATAGTAAAGTCCCCCATAAAAAAATGGTGTATTGTTGGCTGAACCCACCATTTTCAGTAAGGCCGCCAAATATAATGTGCAAGGGGAGCTCTTGACAGATGATGTCTGGAGAGAGAAAGATTGGGTGTGTTGAATTTCAATGCCTGATTCTTTTGTTCCCTTGGGAGATAAGGGAAGAGTTGTATAAATGAAACTTTGTTTATTAGTCTCCTTATTATTGATAAAGTCCTAATTTTGGCTAGAAAACTGGCATAAAATAGTGTAAATCGGGCCAAACACTATATTAACCGTTTGCTCGTGACTACATCCCGCTAGATCATTAAGTCTATGACAGAAGAGAGGGAATTACTGGTGCATGAATGCAGCTTTTATTGTTTGTTGTTCATGACCACCTTGCCCCTTCTTATCAGTTGTGAACTAGCAAGACACAAGAGCTTGCCTATTCAGTCCAGAGGTTATCAGTGGGTAAATATCCAGACTGTGGAGACATGATGGATTGAGAGCAGATAGGTTATCATAAATGGACAAACTGGGAGATCTACTTTACCTGAATGTACACAGGTAAATGGGCAATTGTAAACTAATAATCCCTGAAATAGGATACAGCAATCACTGCTCTACCATAGTGCAAACTTTTTTATTTGTGTTGTGTAGATTATCACATGCAACTCATGGTGCTTGGAGGTAATCTACTTCACAATTATTATTAGATAAGTAGTGAACAGATAAAACCCCTCAATATCAGCAGTTTAGACTCAGTCCTTTAGGATACGGTCATGCGGTATTCAATTATCTCATTACAAATAGATTGCTTTTTCACTATTCTGTGCTACTGGTCACGTGACAACCCGCAAAACTGAGCTGCCATTAACAATTGACAGCTGTAATGAGTTAGATGAATACAGCGGTTCAAAACGCACAGCAGCCGTGTCTTCTGTGGCCGTAGCCTAAAGGTACCCATACACCCTCAATAGATTTCGGCTGAGCACTTTTCAACAGCTATACCTCCTGACTCCTGAAACCCCTCCTCCACACAAAAGAATTGGGCGATGAAATTCAACATGCCCGATCCTTCTTTCCTGGTGGACAATATTAGGTTCAGTTGACAATAGTTTCAAGTGCATGGAGACCTTTAGGTTCGGTTTACGTCTTTCCATGTACTTTTTATAGCTTGGAACTGATATGCACACAATAGGCCTTGATAAGATGGGTGTATTGTAACTGTGTTTCTGACTAACATGGCATCTATAAGGCAGATGAAAGTTGTCAGTCCTATTATTTAATGTGTATGTGGGAGGGTTGGCAGGGGAAAGAAGGATTGGGCATGTTGGATTTTAACATACCCAAGCCTGTTTTCTGTTTCAATAGTTTTTATTGAGTTTTTAATTTCAAACGGTTAAAAGAATGTACATTACAGTTTTATTTGTTACAGTGTGAAGCAGAATACCATTATAATCAGGTAATCAAAGGAGAATATAAATTCCAATATAATACAATTATTCCAATAACATTACTTTATGTAAAGCATCATCCTTTTCTTTATAGTCCTTCAATGGAGCAACCTTCTAGTTGGTGCTCGGAACCTGCTTTGTGTGGCCAAAAAGTATTGTGTACTGTATGTATAGAAGAAAAAATAAACTGGTAGATGAGGGTAGAGATGAAATATACAAATAGATAGGTAACTAGAGAGAACTTAGAAAACCTATCTAGGTCCCTTATGCAAAGGAAAAAATGTACATCACAACCTAATCTAACTGTCTAATAATGAGAAGTACCTCGATGAAGACCACGGTGTCCACTTTTTTGTGTATTTATTAAGTGTATTGTTGCTTCTGGCAATCATTTTTACAAAGCTACAATTGACATTTACCTTCCTTATTATTTGAGACATGTGAAGAATTGAAGAGGATTTCCAATTTTGTGCTATACTTTGGAGAGAGGCTGTTAAAATATGACAGATCACAGTCCTCTGGGGGACTGAGTACCTATCGATATCAAGTCTTAACAAAAAAGTGTCAGGGTTAGGGCTCATTCACACGACCATGGTTTGGTTCATCATCGGAGCCTCATTTTTTGCGGCTCAGGTGCGGACCCATTCACTTCAATGGGGATGCAAATAATGTGGACAGCAATCCGTGTGCTGCCCGCATCCGTTGCTCCGTTCCGTGGCCCCGCAAAAATTATGAGTCCGTTTTGTAGACAAGAATAGGCATTTCTATAAAGGGCCGTCTGTTAAGTTACGCAAATTGCGGAAGGCACGCGGGCGGCATCCGTGTTTTGCGGATCCGCAATTTGTGGACCGCAAAATACGGCACGTTCATGTGAACAAGCCCTTAAATGGTAGATTTATGTTAAGTGAAGTGTAGATTAGAAGGGCAGTTTCTTTACAAAAAACCTGTAATACTTGGGCATTCCCAAAATATAAGTAGTAATGTGCCGACTTGATTACAGCCTCTCCGACATAGATCGGGGGAATCTTTATATATTTTAGAGAGCCTGTATGGGGTGTAATACCATCTGAAGACTAGTTTGGAGTAAGCGTCATGATGGTCTGCACATGATGTGCTGTGCATTGAAGTTAAATAGGCTTTTTTCCATTTTGTCATAGTGATGCTTGTGTTCAATTCTCTCTCCCACTTTCGAATGTGAGAGATGTGCGAATCCAGATAGGGTTCTGCTAAATGTAGATAAAAGGTTTTTATCTCTTTCAATGATTTATTTATTTATTTGATTATTTAATAATACATATACTTGGGGAGGAATTTTAGGGGGTGAGAACTTGTTTTTATTCAGGAAGGTATGTATTTGAAGATATTTATATGAATCTGATTTATCTAGTCCGTATTTATTGCTCAAAAATAGAAAATGATGAAGTATTGGTCCTTTGCAAAGATCTTGTATGGTCTTAATACCTGATTGTATCCATGAGGAGACTGATGTTTCCGGGATGACAATATCTAGGACTTGTAGGGGAATTTCTATTCTTTTAAGGATTGGTAGATTTGAGCATATTTTGATGTAAGATTTCCATGTTTGGAGAGTAGATGTGACCGTCGGCAGTAAGTTGGTATTATTTATATTGCCACGCGCAATATGATGCTGACAGACAAGTCTAGCAGCTATTAGTTCCCTCTTCTCATGGAAAGCACATGAATTCTCAGTTCAGCATGCATACATATGGGGGGGGGGGGGGGTGTAGGAGGGGAACTAATGCTGAACATTAGCAGCTATCTAAAGTGTATGGATGAAGTACCAGACAGAATTGCATTGGCATATTTGCTGCTGTGTTACATAATTCAAATTAAAGAGGTTATCCAGGCAGCTATGGGAATGAGCTTCCCTAGCATCACAGGTGACGCTAGGGAGGCTCGTCCCTGTCGTAGCCTGCTATTGGCTGCACCCCCTTCCCCGTTTGCCAGATGTTTTGATCCGCGCAACGGGGAGATACAGCGGAGGCCTTGCGGGGAGCAGGATGACCACAAATAAATGGACACTGTGGAAACCCTATTTAACTAGCTGTTATGTAGGTGGATATATTAACCCCTTCTACCCCGGGCCTGTTTTCACATTAACGGCCGAGCCATATTTAGCAAATCTGATGTATCAATTTATGTGGTAATATTTTTTGAATGCTTTTACTCATTCAAGCAATTCTGTCCACACATTGTACTTCCTGACAGTGGTAAATTTGAGTCGATATATTTCACCTTTAATTATAAAAAAAAATTAGCAAGAATTTGGAAAAATTATGAATTTTCCAAATTTCGATTTCTCTACTTTTAAGACAGATAGAAATACCTCATAAAAATAGTTATGACTTTACATTTCCCATATGTCTACTCTTATGTTGCCAAATAGTTCTGATTTTACATTTTCCATATGTCTACTCTTATGTTGCCTTCATTTTGTAACTTTATTATTTTTGGGGATGTTAGATGGAGTACAATTTTAGATGCAATCTTTAAAATGTTATATATTTTTTTTCAATATTCCAGCAATAGCGTTATGCTATTTCGCCTACCATCTTTTATCTTCAAATGTATAATTAATAAAACTTTTTTGTTTTATGTTTTTAAGCATCCCTTCTTGCTGGAATATTGATTTACTGAATAAAGGGTGCAACCTGCGAATTTGAGAACCTGTGTGAACCTGTTATTTTCTTCCCCAAAACCCGCCGTATAAAAGACCAATTCTATTACCAATAGAAACCACCCATAAATGACCACATTTTAGAAACCACACCCCTCAAGTTATTTAAATATGAGTTTACAAACTTTGACCCTTTATGTGTTCCATAAGAATTAAAGGAAAATAGAGGAGAAAGTTCTAAATGTAATTTCTTTTTGCATATTTTCCATTTTAATATTTTTTTTTCTGTAACGCAGGAAAGGTTAACAGCAAAACAAAACTCAATATTTATTACCCTGATTCTGCAGTTTACAGAAACACCCCATATGTGGTCGTAACTTGCTGTATGGGCACACGGCACATGGGTACATAAGACTTTTTGATCATTCAATATGGCTATTTTGGCACAGGTTTTTTTACGGCATTCTTCTGAGGCAATAGGTCAAGTGATAAAAAAAAATTCCCCACCAGTACAGGGACTTCAACATTTCAGTGTCTGATCCATGTTTCAATGTCATACAATACATGTTGTATTGTACTACATTGCCTGTCCCCTGGGGGCTGGGTCTCACAGGCATCCGTACATGGCAGACCCCAGGGCCTTTAAAGGGTTTCTACCACTTCGGTGTCACATATTTAGCTGTCAGACACTAGCGATCCGCTAGTGTCTGCTCTGCCCAACCATCCTAATATAATTGCTTTTGGGGCAGCCGTTTTGCTAAAAAAAAGAACTTTTATTAATATGCTAATGAGCCTCTAGGTGCTATGGGGGCGTCATTAGCACCTAGAGGCTCCGTCTACCTTCAGAAACTGCCGCCGCCCAGCGAGTCCCTCCAGCCCGCCCATCTCCTCCTGAATGCGATCCTCCTTGTGAGCGTATGTATTCTGCGCATGCGCAGTGAATGTCTGACCGCTTCCTTGCTCAGACATCTCCACTGCGCCTGCGCGATGACGCCATAGTGCTCCGAGGAACAGGCGCAGTGGAGATGTCTGAGCAGGGAAGCTGTCAGACATTCACTGCGCATGCGCCGAATACAGGCGCTCACAAGGAGGATCGCATTCAGGAGGAGATGGGCGGGCTGGAGGGACGCGCTGGGCGGCGGCAGTTTCTGAAGGTAGACGGAGCCTCTAGGTGCTAATGACGCCCCCATAGCACCTAGAGGCTCATTAGCATATTAATAAAAGTTCTTTTTTTAGCAAAACGGCTGCCCCAAAAGCAATTATATTAGGATGGTTGGGCAGAGCAGACACTAGCGGATCGCTAGTGTCTGACAGCTAAATATGTGAAACCAAAGTGGTAGAAACCCTTTAAGGAGCCTGGGGTTTCCATGGCAGCCATTGGCCCCCCTTTCAGTGCTGGGGGCCGATGGAGAGGCAGCCCCCTCCCTCTGTAATCCTCTTATATGCCGCTGTCAGCATTGATTGCAGCATATAAGGAGTTAATCCGCTGGCATCAGCATTTACAGCGATGCTGGCGGATACAGCAGGGGCCCGATGTTCGATCATCATGCTGTACTAGTATGTCAATTTGCGGGAAGTCACTTATCGCTGTGATGTACTAGTACGTCATATGTCGCCAAGGGATTAAGGAAGCAAAAAATGTTTCTTTAAACAGTGAATAAATGAAACACATAGGACGAGAGTTATCAATATCTGCACTCTAAATGATTCACAACTCTCCACTATCCACCCCTCCATGCACCCCTCCAAGGCCCATATATGATTCCAGATAAGAGGCTTCGTAAATATGCATGCAGTGGAATAAACTGGCGTATTTACATTGAGGGTGGATTTAGCAAAACTTCTGTATAGGAAAACCGGCTTAGCTGCCCATGACAACCAGTCAGATTGATAGTTTCATTTTCCAAATGAAAAATTAATCTGATGGGTTGCCAGTTTATCTAAACTGAGAATGAAGGGATTAGACATGATGAAATCCTATAAGGGCGAAACTATTCTACCCCAACTTCTGCCACTGGAGAAAAGTAGGGACACCGCCATAGCATACACTTCAGATTGTGGCTGGTCCTGTTGAAATGTATAGGTTTGACTGACATTCGTCTAAGGCCGAATGCACACGGCCGTGAAACACGGACGTGAGCAGTCCATGTAATCCCGGCCTGGCATCCTGCTGACAGCAGGAGCGCACGGCGTCATTGGTTGCTATGACGCCGCACGCTTCATGCCGCCGCTCCTGTACAGTAATACACTCGTATGATCTATGCTGTCGGCAGGATGCCAGGCCGGGATACCACGGACCGCTCACGTCCATGTTCCATGGCCGTGTGCATTCGGCCTAAAGTGCATTGCCACCTCTACGCTAGATTCACATGTTCAGGCATTATGTTTTGTGGGACAGTTTAAAATTGTAGTGAACATATGCCCGAGACGTATGCATCTATGTGCCAGTATAGCCGCATACATCGTACACATAAGTGTATAACCACATGGAAGCCAAAACCAGGTGTAAATCAAAAAATGAGGATAAGTTGTATCTACCCTTTATACTTTCTCTCCTTTTATGATCCACTCTTGATTTTGGCTTCCAAAACTGCATGCAGAAAGCTGATTGTGTGGCTGTGCCCTAAGATTAAGGTCAGCCAGACTCATGGATTTCAGCAGAACTGGCTATCTATTGTGTATTAGATAGGCAGCCAACCTTTGTTCACCAGATTCATGGAAAAAAGGGATTAGGCATCTTGCATTTCAACAAGCCCAATCCTTTGTGTGGCAGTGGCTTATTCTCTTTCCATTAAAACACATGCACACTCTGCCAAACCAAGCATGCCTGTGTATGGGGGGTTAGGAGAAAAAGCTGTTTGCCAAACGAGTGTTTACCACAGCAATTAAAACGGTTGTCTCATCTCAAACATTGGTGGCATATTGCTAGGATATGCCACCAATCTTAGATGGGTGCAGAACAGGCTCCAGAAAGTGTCCCCAAAGTGAGATAGAGTGCACATGCTCGTTCAGTCCATTAACTTCTATGGAGGAGTTCCGAAAATAGTCGAGCAAGAGCGCTCATTTTCGTAAGTCCCATAAAAGTGAATGGAGAACACACTGCACATGCATGGCCACCTCTCAATTTACTGCTATGAACTGCTGGAAATACCCAAGCCAGAACTCCCATAGCAGTGAATGGAGGGCATGAATGCATACATGTTGCGCTCTCTTTCACTTTAGAGGTGAGACCTGCCCCTATCTGACATTGGTGGCATATCCTATGGTAGGGAACTGCTAATACTGCTGAGATGTAGTGTATTTAGCCTCTTTGCCCCTGCTGCTTTGCTTCAGAAACCCCAGAGATTCAGTACAAGTTTTGTTTTGTAAACACAGTCAGTCAGACCATGAGGGACAGAGCTGCAGGGAGGAGACATCTTATGTCTCTAGGAGTCTAAAGCAAGTGGCATGTGTAATCTTTATAACTAGGAGGAATAGATGAGCAGATCTTTGAGTATCTATATCCCTAAGATCAGCTAGTGGTCTGGAGTGTATAGGAATACATTGCCACCTGCTCCTCTTTATCTCCCTCACACAGAGCCGGTAGTTCTGCTCTATATTACTTATATATTCACAGAATCTATCTACTAATTGTAGTTAGGGATCAGTATATAGTTCAGGGTAGTGATAGGTTAGGCTTCCGATGGCCAACTAGATAGTTAGAGGCCCGGTTGCACTGGTAGATTAGTTGGCAGGTTAAGGACTCCGTGTTAGGGTAGTCAGGCCTGCATCTACTACTGTTGCTGCTGCCCTGTTTGCTGCCTGGAAGAAATCCTTTCATCATCGCCCTCTCCTGATCGGCTGCCTGTCATCTAAAAGAGTCCTGGATCTACAGTCATCTACAGGGGCCCCTGCACCTGGATCATCTCTTCTGCTGCCTGGAGGTATTGTGCACAGGACTCTTTATATATATATATATATAGTGCAGCAGCACAGTCAGAGTTGGTGAACTGGGTGCAAATCCCCACAGAGGTAGGCCCCTCCTCCACGATATACAAAGATGAAATAACGAGGCAGCACTTCCAGCTTTTGGTGTACGGGTGAAGACCCCAAACTTTAATCCAAGCGACGTTTCGGCCTGCTCAATGAGGCCTGATAAAGCTTGATAAAGGCCTCATTGAGCAGGCCGAAACGTCGCTTGGATTAAAGTTTGGGGTCTTCACCCGTACACCAAAAGCTGGAAGTGCTGCCTCGTTATTTCCTCTATATATATATATATATATATATATATATATATATGTATATGTATATACACGGGTATATAACTTGAGATTGTTGCAGGATCTCTGGTTATTGCAGTACTGCTGTGTTCTCAGTACTGCATCATTCTTAGGCCTCATGCACACGACTGTTGTGTGCATCCGTGGCCGTTGTGCCGTTTTCCGTTTTTTTTTCGCGGCCCCATTGACTTTCAATGGGTCAGTGTAAAAATCGGAAAATGCACCGTTTTGCAGCCAAGACCGTGATCCGTGTATCCTGTCCGTCAAAAAAATAGGACCTGTCCTATTTTTTTGACGGACAACGGTTCACGGAATCATTAAAGTCAATGGGTCCGTGAAAGAACACGGATGCACACAAGATTGGCATCCGTGTCTGTGATCGTAGGTTACTTTCATACAGACGGATCCGAAGATCCGTCTGCATAAAAGCTTTTTCAGAGCTGAGTTTTCACTTCGTGAAAACTCAGATCCGTCAGTATATTCTAACACAGAGGCGTTCCCATAGTGATGGGGACGCTTCTAGTTAGAATATACAACGAACTGTGTACATGACTGCCCCCTGCTGCCTGGCAGCACCCGATCTCTTACAGGGGGCCGTAAACCCTACAATTAACCCCTCAGGTGCAGCACCTGAAGGGGTTAATTGTGCGTATCATAGCCCCCTGTAAGAGAACCGGGGCTGCCAGGCAGCAGGGGGCAGACCCCCCTTCCTCCCCAGTTTAAATTTCATTGGTGGCCAGTGCGGCCCCCCTCCCTCCCTCTATTGCATTAATTACATTGGTGGCAGTGTGCGGCCTGCCTCCCCCGGCCCCCCCTCCCTCCCTCTATTGCATTAATTACATTGGTGGCAGTGTGCGGCCTCCCCTGGCCCCCCCTCCCTCCCTCTATTGCATTGATAACATTGGTGGCAGTGTGCGGCCTCCCCTCTCCCCCCTTCCCCTGCTCGTTGGTGGCAGCGGAGTTCCGATCGGAGTCCCAGTTTAATTGCTGGGGCTCCGATCGGTAACCATGGCAACCAGGACGCTACTACAGGTCTGTGCGGCGCATTGCTGTCACTTACCAGTAGGAGGAGCTCCCGGCCGGACACAGACATCGCAGCAGCCAGCAGGTAAGTATGATGCTTCTACTATTGCTAAGTAACCATGGCAATCGGGACTGCAGTAGCGTCCTGGTTGCCATGGTTACCGATCGAAGCCCCAGCGATTAAACTGGGACTCCGATCGGAACTCCGCTGCCACCAACGATCTGGGGGGGGGGGCAGAAGGGAGGCCGCACACTGCCACCAATGTTATCAATGCAATAGAGGGAGGGAGGGGGGGCCGGGGGAGGCCGTACACTGCCACCAATGTAATTAATGCAATAGAGGGAGGGAGAGGGGGGGGGCCGGGGGAGGCCGCACACTGCCACCAATGTAATTAATGCAATAGAGGGAGGGAGGGGGGGCCGCACTGGCCACCAATGAAATTTAAACTGGGGAGGGAGGGGAGTCTGCCCCCTGCTGCCTGGCAGCCCCGGATCTCTTACAGGGGGCTATGATACGCACAATTAACCCCTTCAGGTGCGGCACCTGAGGGGTTAATTGTGCTGATCACGGCCCCCTGTAAGAGATCGGGTGCTGCCAGGCAGCAGGGGGCAGTCATGTACACAGTTTGTAGTATATTCTAACTAGAAGCGTCCTCATCACCATGGGAACGCCTCTGTGTTAGAATATACTGTCGGAAATGAGTTTTCACAATGTAACTCATATCCGACAGTATATTCTAACATAGAGGCGTTCCCATGGTGATAGGGGCTCTTCAAGTTAAAATATACCATCGGATTGGAGAAAACTCTGATCCGATGGTATAAAAGAGACTCCAGACTTTACATTGAAAGTCAATGGGGACGGATCCGTTTGCAATTGCACCATATTGTGTCAACGTCAAACGGATCCGTCCCCATTGACTTGCATTGTAATTCAGGACATATCCGTTTGGCTCCGCACGGCCAGACGGACAGCAAAACGACTTTTTTTTCATGTCCGTGGATCCTCCAAAAATCAAGGAAGACCCACGGAGGAAAAAACGGTCACAGATCACGGACCTACGGACCCCGTTTTTGCGGACCGTAAAAAAAACGGTCGTGTGCATGAGGCCTTACCCTTAGGGCTCATGCACACGACAGTATTTTGCATTCAGTATACTGGCCGTTTTTGTAGTTCAGTATGCGGAACATATACTGAACCATTCATTTCAATGGTTCAGCAAAAAATACTGAAGTGTCTCAGTGTGCATTCCGTTTCAGTATTTCAGTATTTCCGTGCCGTGAAAAGATAGAACATGTCCTATTCTTGTCCGCAAATCACGGTGCTTGGCTCCATTCAAGTCAATGGGTCCGCAAAAAAAAACGGAACACATACGGAAATGCATCCGTATGTCTTCCGTATCCGTTCCGTTTTTGCAGAACCATCTATTAAAAATGTTATGCCCAGCCCAATTTTTACTATGTAATTACTGTATACTGTATATGGCATACGGAAAAACGGAACGGAAAAACGGAAAGGAAACGGAAACAAAAAACGGAACAACGGATCCGTAAAAAACGGACCGCAAAACACTGAAAAAGCAATACTGTCGTGTGCATGAGGCCTTACTGTTATAACCGTATGTGGTATCTAAATGTATTCTTCAGACTGTGAGATTAGTACAATAATCCTTGCTAAGGCTCAGGGCCGTAGATAATTTTTTTTCCTGGGGGGGGGGGGGGGGGGTTTCAGCTTTCTCAAATTAGAAGACTTTATCTAGCAGACACACCAGGGTTTGAAAAAAATATACCAGCCATATCATTCCTAAACCAATCCTTTACCTTGAGCAATACCGATTTAGTTGTTTGACACCAGATGGAAAAAACATGTTTAAAAAAGACTCGTAATTGGTACCTACCCACTCCAGTCTGGAGTGACAGTCTAAGGCACGCATGACACATCACATGCTAGCTTGCTCTTGTAATTTCCAGAAGAAATTGCGTTTCTTTATTGTTGAGGAGACTAGAAAAAATACATCAAACCATGCAGCCTGCACAATAAGTGATGTGGACCAGCATGGTGGTGGCCAGGTCCCTCAATTCATAAGAGTCTGGGGGCTGGACTAAATATATGAATTGACACTGTCTGTAGCCTGGTGTGGGGGGTGGGGGTGGGCTTTGAATATTCTTGATTTTCTTCTTTAACTATTACTTTTACTTACACTAGTGCTCCAGAGTCTCTGTCTGTCTCTCTTTCTCTCAAACTTCTTCTTTTTCTTTCTTCTCTCTCTCTTCTAATCTTCTGAGATCTCCAGGCTCTGTGCTCTGTCAGCCGCCGCCCAGGAGTAGCAGGCACGCGCAGGCAGGAAGCTGGCCGGGGTCCAGACGTACGACAGGCGGAGGCGGAGCCTGAAGGCAGCGTGCATGCCATGTGATCATCAGCGTCATCCCTGCCTGGCTGCTCTGTGTGTGTCTGTGAGTTACTTGTGCCGCCGAACCTGCCCCCCTGCGCTGCCCGGCCCAGCCCTGCAGCCTCCATCACCTCTCTGTGTGCCGCACTGCCCACGCCACTATTGTAGGCAGCAGCATGCCTGGGCTGTTCTCTGGCAGGTTAGGAGGACAGACACTCTGGGGGGGGGGGCTTGAACCCCCCTATCCCCCCTCCTTATCTACGCCCCTGCTAAGGCTACTAACTATACTTCATTGGTAAGTCCCAGGAAGAGATCCTTCCTGTAATAGAGGCTCTAACCTGGCTGGAGGCACTGATATACTTCACTTATGTTCTCACTCTTCTATTCAGCAAAGACTCTAGGTCCCATTATACACATAGGTCAGCACCAGAGTCTGTTGTGGGAGGGATATTACTCATACTCCCCCCCCCCCCCAACAACTAGGGGTATCCTTAAGGACATATTTCCAACTTTACAGTAACGTAACAAAAAATGTATATAACGTGAAATACTTTCTTTGAATACAGTTGTACTGAGAATTTTAGTTGACTACACTTTCAATGCAGTTGATGCAAAACTACACTGACATGTTCCAGTCAAACATATGCCAATAAGACACTCTTTTGACATACATGTGGTGGGAATAGTAGATGTTGGGAGAACTTCCTGGCATTTTTTGAACCTAGCCAAATATTCTGTTCAAACCATCATTTTGCATTCTCTTGACCACACACAGACATTTTGGCACAGAATTTTTAAAGCGCTTCTGCCACCCCACTAAACAGTTTTTTTTTTTGTGTACTTATAATCCCTATACTGCGATTTATCCATACATAATGTGAACGATACCGTTCGCTGGCCCTGTCAATCAACATGCGGAGGGGGCGTCATTATGATAGGAGGATGCGGCTGCTACCAGCAAGTAGCCGCCCTACTTGCTGGTAGACAGGTAATTTACATATTATAAAAGTACGTTTTTAGCAAAATCTACTGAACCAAAATGATTAATCACATTATGTATGGATAAATCGCAGTATAGGGATTATAAGTACACACACAAAAAAAAAAGTTTAGTGGGGTGACAGAAGCCCTTTAAATCTTTTTAAATTTTTGTCTAAGGGATCTTGATTTTTGACTACTATCCTAGTCTTCATCACTTTGATTCTTGCACTTATCTTGGTTCCATACTTTGGTCAGATTATTTCCTGGTACTATGAAACACTGTAAAACTCTCTCATAGATTCATCTGTCCCAGTTCCACCACTACTGACCTGTCCAACATCATCCCTATTATTTGTACTGGTACTGAGCCTTATTTAGACCTCTCTGCTTTGATTGCCTATGTAATGGTTCACCCTTAGATCATATTCTGTCTAAAACTGTCTACTCTTGAATTAGCTGAGTGTGAACTTAGGGCATCAACATGTAGGAGGCACATAGTGCAGATTAGTCACCCTTGGAGAAATCCTGGTAAAAGCATGCCATTAATTTACAACACAGTTATTCTATGTCTACACTTATGATGTCACAGTTTTCCACATAGGCTTCAAAATCTATCTGTTATCTCTGGCATACACCTAAGTAGTGAAAGAATATGGTTAGCAAGTTAACCACTGACAACAAACGAAAATATTTTTTACAGGCTGATTTATTCCAGATCAACGTGAAATGCTTTTATGATTGAGAAACACTTACTTATAGACATATAAAATGCATTTGTGAAAATTCTAGTAGACAAAAAAAAAATCATCAGTAAATGTCTGTGACACTGGAGAGAATATTGTTTTGAGCATTGTGACAATGCCCTCATAATTAACCCGTAGCATACCAGCGCTGTTCATGTACAGCTCTGGAAACAGGGTCACAAATCCCACAGCTGTACAGCTGATAGTCGGCTGATAGCCGGACCCCTGTTGTATGCGCCGGCATCTGTAAAAACACTGATGCTGGCGCATTAACCCTTGCACTGCTGCGGACAGAGGTAACCGCGGCACATGCGGTATCCTGCTGGGTGCGGGGTGTCCTTCGGGTCCCCGTGCTGCTGTGACGTGGACCCGATGGCTTGGATGGCAGCCTGATGCCTTCCTTAGGCATCGTGGCTGCCATCCGTGTGAGCCTGTGATAAAAAAAATAAAAAAACATGCCAAAACAGCCATTTTTTGTCACCTTGCCTTACAAAAATGTAACACCAAGCGATCAAAAAGTCTTATGTACCCCAAAATGGTACCAATCAAATGGTCATCTCATCCCACAAAAAATGAGCCCCTACCTAAGACAATGGAAAAAAAGTACAAAAAATAGGGCTCTTAGAAAATGGACGAACCAACTGAAAAAATGGCGTGGTGTTAAACAAGCAGGAAGTGCTCAAACCCATATGCAGTTGTGCATGTGTATAAAGGGGAGCAAATCCTGCACTTGTAGCCCGTTGCTAATGTTGATCCCCAGCAAAAATGCATACAGTGGAGGATGCCCGCAGCGGACCACAAGAACCACATCAGACATCCTACACAAGATAGCAATTATGTGGATGTGATAACCAATATAACAATATAATAACATTTGCAAAGACAGATGCACTCTGCGGTCTTACTAAACCCTCATACTGATGCTAAAATTGAGAGATTAGCCAACATATCCTAATGTGGAGGACATGTCTGAGCTCGAGCACCGCGCCAAGGTTTCTCAAGTAACTCGGGACCTAACACTCACATACCTGTGCCATATAGGCAATACCAGGAGCCAGTGGGTGAATTACAGGAGCGTAAGGACCAACTCATAGCCTACTCACCACTTACCTCCAGCATGTAGCCATGCTTGCAATGGGAGGAGGGAGGAATCTGCTCAAGACTGGCTGATATGGCCCAGGCCTCGCAGGTGCACCTAAATGTAGCCTGTGGATGGAAAACAGGCACATTTAAATTGGAGTTTATACACCTCCAAGCATCTCTATTTACGAACCGAAACAGCCATTTTTTTTCACTTTGCCTCACAAAAAGTGTAATACCAAGCAATCAAAAAGTCCTATGTACACCAAAATGGTACCAATGAAAACGTCATCTCATCCCACAATGAGCCCCCACATAAGACAATCACTTAAAAAAAAATAATCAATGGCACCCGCAAACCAATCCATCAAAATCTGTGCTGCAAAAGCCATCCTTCTGTTCTGAGTCCTGCCATGTGCCTCCACAGCAGTTTACCACCACATTTGGGGTGTTGCTGTATTTAGGAGAAAATAGGTAACAAATTATGGGATGCTTTTTCACCTGTTACCTCTTGCGAAAATGAAAAATTTTGGGCTTTTTCATAAATAAAGGTGAAATATATTGAGTCAAATTTATGACTGTCATGAAGTACAATGTGTCACAAGAAAACAATCTCAGAATGGCTTGGATAAGTAAAAGCGTTCCAAAGTTATACCACATAAAGTGACACATGTCAGATTTGCAAAAACCTGCCTGGGATTTAAAGTGAAAAGTGGCTCGGTACTGAAGGAGTACTGAAGGGTATCTGTCAGCAGATTTGTACCTTTAAAACTGACTGACCCGTTACATGTGCGCTTGGCAGTTTAAGGCATCTGTGTTGGTCCCACGTTGATACATGACCGCATTGCTAAGAAAAATGATGTTTTAATATATGCAAATTAGCCTCTAGGGGGCGTTCCCGTTACTCCTAGAGGCTCAGCTCTCTCTGCAACTACCATAACTTCTGCACTTTGATTGACAGGGCCAAGCAGTGTAAATGTGATCATGTCTGGCCCTATCAATCAAAGTGCAGAGGGCACTGCAGTTTCATATTGAGCTGAGCCTCTAGGTGTAACGGCAACGTCCCCGTTGCTCCTAGAAGCTCATTTGCATACATTAAAATTTCATTTTTCGCACATATGAACATGGGACCAACACAGATGCCTTCAGCTGACAATAGCACATCTATAAAAATAGATGTGCTAAAAATCTATACTACTAATTTTAGTGCTAGTACTAAACTTTTATCTTGCATGAGTGCCCAGTAGCAGTATCACTCTTGAGAAGATAAATTGCCACTCCTTATGGCTTCTGTTCATCACACCTTCAAGGCTAAGCACTCACCCTCACTTTGCAGTGTTTTATTGGGTAGACTTATTGTCATAAAGGTTAACACCAAGTCCTTGAAATGTAACAGTCTTTCTTACCCACAGATAACACCACCTGAGTGCCAATAGAAAGCTTATCCGTCTGATAGGGACAGACACAGGTTGACATAAAAGGGTCAAGTGTTGGTAGTCTGGAAGATCACTTGAATGTGTTCAAAGTAGAGATTATGTAAGCATCTAATTACACGTTATTATCTACAGAATGATTGCAAAAAAATGCCAAAACCCTAATTTATTGTGCTAAAGCTTCACATAAAGCTTTAATATAATAATGTGACAACTGTTAATCAATTGCATGTTGAATGCTTTTCTCGGTAGCTGTGTCAGTACAACAAAAGCAAAAATAAATTGATAGCACAAATACTCATGAACAAAAAGACAGCATCCAATATACTTTGGGCTTCATGTAGCCCTTAGTCATAG
This sequence comes from Bufo gargarizans, assembly GCF_014858855.1. NCBI lineage: Eukaryota > Metazoa > Chordata > Amphibia > Anura > Bufonidae > Bufo > Bufo gargarizans. Next base: position 114,200,119 of record NC_058085.1, read on the forward strand.
CTATTTGGAACAAGGGTCATCGGACATGTACCTGGTGCTGTGTTATGCAAGTTTCAAAGCAATCTCAATTGAAAAATCTATGATATACAACAAAATCTTAATTATACTATAACACATGCGACATGCTTAATTACATGTTCTGCTTGTCAACTTCAATACATAGGATGCACTACAAACAGAATTAAGATACCTTGTACAAAGCATTTACTGTATTTAACATCTCACATGCACATACTAGAAATGTTTCGGCTGCCTCCCTCCATTTTGCATCTACAGTATAAACAATGGGGATACCACATCATTTACATATTTACATAGGTTGAAAAAAGACACATGTCCATTGAGTTCAACCTTTTCCAGACCAATTGTACAATTTATAACCCTCAGTTCGGTTTGTTATTAGGTAAGCATCCAGACCTTTTTTAAATGCTCAATGAAAGATCCCAGCAGTCGTGTCTTGAATATACTTGATGTTTTATTGTATCAAATCAAAAGATGTCCTCAATCCAGGACGTGTTTCGGCAAGCATGCCTTTATCAACGGATGGATACAGATATACAGATATACTAAAATAACCAGATATATATAATAGGATAACTCCTATGTTTCACAATACATATAACTACCACAGACCACCAATATGGTCTGTGGTAGTTATATGTATTGACAAGCATAGTTTGAGGCATGAACCTTGTTTTTTCAGCTTCTGATACATGGATTGAAATTTTTGTTCGTTTACTTACCCCTCCCACCACCTGTTGTGAGATTGGGAGGTGGTTATGATGTCATAAGGGGAGGAGTTATCCTATTATATATATTATATATATCTGGTTATTTTAGTATATCTGTATCCATCCGTTGATAAAGGCATGCTTGCTGAAACGCGTCCTGGATTGAGGACATCTTTTGATTTGATACAATAAAACATCAAGTATATTCAAGACACGACTGCTGGGATCTTTCATTGATTACACATGGAGATACTTCCTATCCCGTGCGGCGTGCAAAGAGAGTGAGTGCCGACCTATTTTGCTTTTTTAAATGCTGACATATTTTCTGCCGCTACTACCTCAAGGGGTAGGGCATTCCACAGTTTCACCACTCGAACTGTAAAGAATCCTTACCTGTATTGATGTCTGAATTGTCTTTAACTCCACACGCAAAGAATTTCCCCATGTCCTTGGAATCAATAACTCATGTCTTTGTATTGATCAAACATGTATTTATACATTTAAATAAAATTACCTCTAAGTGGTGAAGAAGTCCAATTTTTTAGCCTCTCATTATAAGAGACCTTCCATCGCATTTAATAATCTGGTCTCCTGTCTTTGAACCCTTTCTAGCTCTTCTACTTCATTTATAGTAACTGGAGCCCATAACGGAAACCCATATTCAAGATGTGGCCTTACGTGGGATTTATAAAGGGGTAATGTTACACTCGGGTCACAGGGTTTTATCTCTCTTTTTAAACACCCGAAAATTGTATTTGCTTTTGCAGCTGCTGTTTCACATTAAAGAAAGCTAAGAAGCAATACTCAAAGTACATAGAACAGAACTTTTATATGCAAGGTTAAGAGGCAGAAACTATAGACGTAAGATATTAAACAACTCTCTGATATAATGTCTCAATTGGTGACTGGCCCTTTACCAACCCTTTCCCCTGCTTTAGCGTTTAGGTTTTTCAGACATGTCTCATCATTTTATGAGGATTTGGATGCATGCCCTGACCGCCACTCGCATAATTATAGTTAGCGACTGGAAACGATCTCATGGACCAGCCATCTTTGAGATGATTGCCCTTATAAACCAATATTTGTAGCACTAACCTACTCCCCAGATTGATTGCTAGAGTGACAACTTATTTTGATGGAAAGCGTGGAATGATGGACCTTTTGCTGATATAATCCCTGAAGTAACACTGTAGCACCTTACTTAGACCACACTTCTCAGCTACCATAACTCATAAGTTTAGCTTAGCTGGAATATTTAGTGTAATTATGTATCACTCTCCAGACTACTTATTCTGTTTGTTCTATTGTTACAGAACATGAGACCTGACAATTATTTCATTTGATGTATGGTTATATAGCATTATGTTTATAGTGTTGCACCAAGTATGCATGAGTAAGGGCTACATCAAGCTCAAAACACATCTTCTGTATTGGATTTTAACTGGTGACAATAAGGCCTAGGAATTTTAATCATATTGGATACAGGATAGTTTGTTCATGAGATACCTGCTATAGCCATACTGTATGACTATGTAGTATGTGTACTCACTTGCAAATTCCAATATAATACCTGGCAACCTACATGCAGCAAATTACATTAAATGGTTAAAATGGTTTTATATTAATGTTTATTCATGCCAATCTAATTTGCAACCCCTTCTTCATCGTAATTGTAATACAATTGTAATGTGTGAGTGCTTATTACAAATTCTGTCAGTCTTAAATGTCCTGAAGAACAGATTAAAGGGGTCTAGTAGCTGTGAACCCACTAGTTGCAGCTTAAAGGGGTTTTCCATTAATAAGGCAAGTTTAGACTAAGCACCAAGAACCAGGTGGCCAAGAAACATTGGAGCAGGCCGGTGCTTTGCTGTTTCAGTAGCTCCCATTGCAGTGCATTGCACAGCAAGCAGAGTAAGGGAAACAGCTTTGCTTACTGTGCTACTCTGTTCCTTTTGCTCCCATGCACTTCAGTGAGAGTTAGTCAAACAGTGGGGATTTTCTGCTTCCGGACACCTGCAGAGACCTATGTGGGCTCTCTCTTTAATAGTGTCAGTACTAATGTCCAGGCTACCTTAAAGGGGTTGTCCAGGATCTTTATACTGATTTCTGAAGTAGCTCTAATGCCGGAATTACAGAGCTCTGGAGCTGGTTACTGCAGTGAAGTGAAAAGGAGCAGTGTTGCACTAACTGGGTGTCGTTCCCCCACTGATCAGATATTGGTAGCCTATCCTGAGGACAGACCATTAATATCAAAATCCTGGACAACCCCTGTAAGGTTGTTGTGGGGATATGACGTATATGTCTAACAGGTCATATACTGTAAGTACAGTATAAAGGTTGATTTACACTGCCGATATTCGGGTAGATTATTTGCTCCTGTGAACGTTCGTCCCCAACAATGTGCCCAGTTAAAAGTGCAGACGATCACCCAATGAACAGGCAAAACGCTTGTTGATCAGGTGATCCTGTCGTTCGTGCAAGCAGACAATTATCATTCCTGATCTGCTGCCCAGAAACAATGCTTCTGTATGGGGCGAGGGATTGAAATTGTGATCCCTCGTCCTCATACTGTGATGAAGATCGCTGCATGCAAATGCAGTGGTCTACTTCACTGAATAAGCAGCGGACTGTCGGGAAGAAACACTTCCTTCCCAACAATTGGCTGTGTCACATCAGGACATGCAAACCCGCCTTAAGAAATCACATAAGTGGTGCTACATACCCAAAAAATAACATACAACAAAACACAAATGGTAGTTTGCTATATATACTGTAGGTACACTGTTTTAAAAGTAAAATTCTGTCATGATTTTACATTGATGAATTCATAATAATATTTTGTTTATTGTTTCCACCTCTTTACAGTCTTTTCTACCCAGTATGTAGCAGCATCTTAGGACACATGATTTCCCAGTATACAGTTACAAAGCACATGGGAAGACAATCTGAAAACTGACTTTGTGACCCTAATTTTACTTAGACGGTCTTCTAGTAATTGTAAAATATCTACCATATACATTTTTCTGTTATGTTCTTGTACATAAATATGCATTTAAATGTAATGATTGTTATGATTTATATGTTGAGCATTAGTATGAATAAATGTCTGTGTAAATGACAATTCTATTATGACTGTATACTTTAGACTGGAGCTCATGACAACTCATTATTGGATTTTCTTTGTGACCATCGTGTGATGGCAACTTGTAGGCTGCAACTTGACCCCTTCACTCACATTACTGGTGATATAGGCAGTGTTACACAGCAATCTATGGTCAAATACATAGTAACATAGTTTGTAAGGATGAAAAAAGACATCTGTCCATCTAGTTCGGCCTGTTATCCTGCAAGTTTATCCAGAGGAAGGCAAAAAAAAAAGAAACTGTGAGGTACAAGCCAATTTTCCTCATTTTAGTGGAAAAATTCCTTCCTGACTACAATCAGGCAATCAGAATAAGAGCTCATTCACGGATAACAGACGCGAAGCGCATATGGCCAGCACTATGATACAAAATCAACACCCCCATGTAGTCAGAAGCACTACAAATACCAGTTAGAGACTGGCTCTTGCAGCCTTTTATCTACTCTACTATTGTGTTAAGATGGCTGGACCATTGGACAAATCAAGCACTTGTTACCTTCTGTGTCACTCCTATTTCCTAATAGATTGTAAGCTTTTGCGACCATGGCCCTCATTTCTCTTGATTTAATTGTTGACTTGTCTATTGCTATGTTATTTATGACTCTATTTGTACATGAACCTTCTGATTGTAAAGCACTGTGGAATATGTTGGCGCTATATAAATAAAATTATTATTATAAAAATCATATGTAAATCAGTACCTACTGCTGAAGATTAGCTGCTATTTATTCTCCTTTTTTGCTGTTCGTTACAGTTCAGCTCCAGTGCCTACAGTGCCTCTGCGGTACCCTGGGACACACCTCCTGTCTCATTATTGGTTCAAACGGCTACTCTCTCCCTCCCCTGCATTTCGGCCTCGTCAGACTGGCTGCACACAGGAGAGCTGGTTTCTGGAGAAGAATGATTAGATTTATTAAAAAAAAATATCCCACCAGTAACAAAAAATAAATAAAAAATATCATGCAAAATGCACACAATATTTGAACTATACCAATAAAAAAAAAGGATGCTCTTCACTGTCATTTTCGCTTAAGGTTACTTTCACACTAGCGTTTCTATTTTCCGGTATTGAGATCCGTCATAGGGTCTCAATACCGGAAAAATACACTATTGTTTTGTCCCCATTCAAGTCAGTGGGGCCGGATCTGTTTTCTCTGACAATAGAAAATGGACCCGCACCCCATTGACTTTCAATGGAGTTCATGACGGATCCGTCTTGGCTATGTTAAAGAAAATACAACCAGATCCGTTCATAACAGATACAATGGTTATATTTATCAGTAACGGAAGCGTTTTTGCTGAACCCTGCCGGATCCAGCCTTATATGCTAGTGTGAAAGTAGCCTAATTTCTCTTTTTTTTAACTCACCAGGAGGACTTGTCTCATCCGTTTCTGTGGGTGGGAAGCAGCAGAAGTGTATCGCAATCAGCTCTTGTTAAACCTTCATCTCCTGCATAAAAACATTCCCTCACACAAAGCCCCAGCAATTACACCAATAAACAGCACTATGGTATGCAATGCAAATTCCTTCTGCACTGCCTAGAAAAAAAAAAATCAAATATAAATTTCTAAGAATTTTGAATCAGTGATGAATGAGTGAAAGGTGTCTGGGCTGCTTTACCTGCTGCACTATGAGATCACTATGCAGGCACTAAGAGCAGGGAAGCTACTGAGCATGTTAGTCCACCACTGAATGCAAGAGAAGGTGGACCAGAATTTTGACCACAGGAGAAACAACAAGAGGAAAATATAATATGAACTTAAAATATATTTTTACACGTATTACAATAATACTTAAGTCGAAATGCCCTAATCATGGCATCGTAATACTTTGAGTGATAAGCAATATAATGAATTTATATAGCATTTATACTGCTTCCATACTCTGCAGCGCTATATAGAGATTAGGAATAAAACAGGCACTCACCATCTGGGACCAATTATAATATAATAGACGACCATTTTATTGGATAGGAATAGTTAAAAATTGTTAAAATAACCTATAATAGAGCAGATGGTACTGGAGGAGTATAACTCACAAATAGTGCATACATATAATTAATGTGAATAAATAGTGCATAAATGTGTTAATATAAAACAATCAAAAGAAATACGGTTTTAAGATGGTAAAAAATGTAGAAGTAAAAAAAGTGAAAAGTAAAAAAGGTGTAAAAAGAAGTGTCTCTTGATTTCAATGGTAATTGTAGCAGTTGTATAATAAATGAGTATATTTGGAATCAATATCACAAATATAGGCTTCCAGTGCAAATTATACTATGCTATATAGAGATTGCCTTCACTCACCTGTCTATATTGGGGCTCACAATCTAAATTCTGAATAAACTTAAAATGTGTTTTTAGAGTGTGGGGAGGAACCAGACACGCTTACACAGGTAGAACATCCATGTTGCCCTTGGTTGGATTGGAATCCTAGTACAGATTATACAAAACCACTTGAAAAAGATGATTATCAGGTAAATATCTTACACAGATTGAAGTAAAGGAGTCTTAGTAAGGGGGAGCCTGTAGTTTTTTTTTAAGGTGGCCATTAGATATGCCCATTGTTATAATCATACCCGACACTGCCGTGTTTCACCTAATGACCATAGCAGCTCTCTACCTTTCCAAAGGTTTGCTTACTTGGTGTAAATGCATCTTTGTCTGGTGTATAACTACCTGTGAATTGTATGGGCTTCTCCAATGTTGAATTGTCTTAGTATGGCCACTTAAGTCATGCCTGCCAAATTAACCCCCGGATCTCTAATTTTCCCTACATTGTAGTAAACTGAATTTGCATATATTTATGCTATTTATTGATACTGTTCTACAGCTATTCATTTGTTCATTCATCCACCCATCTATAAATATAATTAAAGGACGATTAGGGGAAAAAAAAGTCATAGAAACAACACAATAAAAAATGTACAAAATCTTTACGTATAAAAAGGATATAGTTAAAACCTACCACAGATAAAGGAGTGTGTGTGGACTTACAGAGCCTAAGGCAACAATTTGGGCCTCTGAATGTGACAAGCAAACAAACCTGCACAATGATGTCTATAATAGGAAATTCTATAAAAACACAAAGCCAGCCTAGAGGAAAATACAGACATAAAGATTTAAGATGTGGGTCAAAATCACTTGCTAATAAATTTTATTGGTAAGTTTATGATAATATTAAATCAACGTTTGCCAGCATTTATCACATGTATGAGAACAGCTTATGGTACTATATTAACAAATGCAATGTACATACATAATGTATTGTCAAATGCAATCTGCAATGCTCTTCTGTGCAGCAAGCTTCAGGCTGGATGCTCACAATGCACAATTGGATAGTGCAAGGGAAAAGTATAGGAATTGACCATACCAAACGAACCAGATCTCTGCTGATCATCTGATGCAAGGTCGTATTTTCAGCTCATGCCGCCCTAGGTACTGAGGTTAAATATGCCCCTATATTTTGCTGGTGTAATAATAACGTCGTCAGTGTTAACAAAGTAGAAGAACAATGATAGAACTATTGTTTATCATTGAACATTAGTGGTGATGCCATAAAAATAATTAAAATAGTTATTGCTGGCACAATTAATAAATCCAGGTATGGATTGTGTTCCCCAAGGCTCATTTGCTGTATTGGGAAATGCAGAACGCACTGCAGTATAATATACTGGAATATATAGACTGTATGTAAATTAGACCTACACCTAAAAAATAATACATTTAGTGACTACATATTACCGACATACAGAGACTAAATAATACCGCCATACTGGATAATATGATAACACAATAACATTGGATAAAATCATACATAATATAACATAATAGTACCATATAATGCCTGGATAACACCTCCATGCAGTGACTGGATAACATGACCATATTATGACTGGATAACACCACCATACAGTGACTGGATAACAGGCTATAAGGGGGCACGGCACAGTATATAACTAGGGGCACAGTATAGGGTGTAAGGTTGCACAGTACAGTGCATGAATCGAGTGCACAATACAGGGTATAATAAAGGGGAACAGAACAGTGTATGACTAGGGGAATGGTATAAGGTATAAAATGGAACTGTACAGGGTATGATAAGGGGGCATAGCATAGGGTAGGTGGTACAGACTGTACCACTTACCCTACAATACCGTAAAGTACAGGGTATGATCAGGGGTATAGTACAAGGTAGGAAGCACTGCACTGTACAGGGTATGATAAAGGGGCACAGTACAGGATATAACTTGGGAAGCACAGTACAGGGTATAAGGTGCCTCAGTACAGGCAATGTGCAAGTTAGGAGGCACAATACAGGGTATAGGAAGGCATAGTACAGGCTAGGAGGCACAGTACAGGATATAAAGCGGCTCAGCACAGGGTATCAGCTTAACACTTTTTTCTGCAGTGTGGAGAAGGGAATTAAACTTCTCTCTTCTCCTCCTCCTCTGCCTTACGTGTGGGCCGCAGAGTATGGACTGTCTTTGAACTGCACTCACAACTGACACTGCTGCAGCCTGTTCTTTGTTCTGGCCACTGGCACGGGGGACCCCCATCCACCTCCATGTGTTGACCTGGTAAAAACTGTATTAAAAAATATAATAAATAGCCTCTCAGGCGGCAACTCCTGCTGGGGGGCACCCTCGGCACATGCTCTCAAGTGCCTAATTAAAAATATGGCCCTTATCTGAGGTTCATTTCACACTGTGTTATAAAGTGCCCATCTTAAGTTTCTGTTAGTAGGATTTCCTGATGGAAAACGTGGACATATGCATTTAACAGATGCTCTTGAGTGGCATCGGTGACCGATAGGTTAAAAAGCCCATATAATGTGCTGTATAAGTGTCTTATACTGGATCTCTCTGTATAGAATTGACCAGTTTGCTGCGCTACTCTATATAGAAAAAAGTATCCATGATGGATACTGTCATGATGGAGATTAAAAGGCCACTCTTTTGAACTTCTTTAGGTAAATAAGAGCCAATGGATCTATTTAATGCATGCGCTAGGAGCTTTCCTGATGCATAAGGTAATATACATTGCTAAGTGCAAAAAGACTCTGAGAAATGAGAGCTGGTAAGTCATGTCATGTACAAAACAAGACATCACAAAGTTACTGAAACATTAGGAGTGAGGGCCCTGCTCGCAAGAGCTTACAATCTGAGGAAGTGGGGGTGAAAACAAAAGGTAGTTGATTGTAATATGAACTAGTCCAGCCATCTTTATACTGAAAGGAGTGGTGTAGGCCGATCTGCATGTGCTAGTGCAGTGATGGCGAACCTTTTAGAGACCAAGTGCCCAAACTGAAAACCAAAACCCACATATTTATCGTAAAGTGCCAAAACGGCAATTTTACCTAAATGCTACAGTCCAATATAGTATATCTTCCGTGTACTTTATCATTTAGCTATAATAAGCCTGCCTGCATTCAATGCGCTGCCTGCTCTGTTCATAGTGCGCCCTGCGCTGATGAATGGCAGGAAAAGTTTAAGGCATTTTGGTACACCATATACTTTTTCCAGGGCTTGGGTGCCCACAGAGAGGGCTCTGAGTGCCGGCTCTGGCACCCGTGCCATAGGTTCGCCACCACTGTGCTAGTGCTTTGGGTGTAAGACTGTCAGAAGATCGAGTTCAGGTCTGAAGAGTTGGGGAGTTAAGAGTCAGTTTAGAAAACATGATAAGCCTGGCCTGAAAAAATGTGCTTTTAAGGCACGTTTGAAGGTAGGGAAGTTGAGAATTGACCTGATATTCTAGGGCAGTGCATGTTTAGGGCTGACTGTAGTTAAGCACAAAACAGAATGGAGGGTCTGCTGATATTCATGATTTTCTCCCTAGGCGTTCTGCACATGTGGAGCACCGCTGGAGAAAACGTGTTTCAGGTGTGTGCCAGGGTTGCCATGTTCTGTGTGTGGAGGGATGGCTTGATATTGGAGCTGCTTCATCCAGGGTGGTTTTAAAGGGATTCTGTCACCAAGTTTTGGGCTATAGAGCTGCGGACATGCACGGCTAGATCGCCGCTAGCATGTCCGCAATATATCTGTCCTATAGGGCTGTGTGGTTTTAATTTCTTTAAAAAAGAACCTTCCTGGAGCCCAGCCGTGCCCAGCCACGCCCGTCTGTGAAGGAGCCCAGCACCGCCTATGTCCTCCGAATCTCCTCCTTTCATCAACTATAGATTGCTGTAATCTCGCGATGCGCGAGCTCGCGCATGCACAGTTCTTTCCCTGAGGCTGATGCCAGCACAGGGAAGGAACACTATACCGACACACTGCATGCGCGAGCTCGCGCATCGCGAGATTACGGCAATGTATAGTTGATGAAAGGAGGAGATTCGGAGGACATAGGCGGTGCTGGGCTCCTTCAACAGGTGAGCGTGGCTGGGCACGGCTGGGCTCCAGGAAGGTTAGTACAGCCCCTTGGACACATACAAGACTCATTTACATATACTGTATATAAAATCATTTTTTAAAGAAATTAAAACCACACAGCCCTATAGGACAGATATATTGCGGACATGCTAGCGGCGATCTAGCCGTGCATGTCTGCAGCTCTATAGCCCAAAACTTGGTGACGGAATCCCTTTAAGGGTATGGTTGTAATGATTGGCAGCCAGGTCTGGACAAGAGAGGGAAGGGATTGGGGTAAGCACTAACTGTAGGGAGTTAATGAGTTGCTGGCTAATAGTGTCTAGGTTTCTATAAGTGTGAAAAGTAGGAATGTCGTGAGAAGAGTGAGAGGTCTTAATAGTAAAGGAAAGAAGATTGTGGTCAGAAGGTGGGAAGGATGAGTTAATAAAGTTTGACGGAAGAAGACAAGATCGAGTGTATTGCCCTCTTTGTGAGTGGCAGAGAAAGTAACTGGTGATAGGCCAAGAGAGGAGGTTATAGAGAGAAAGTGAGAGGCTGATGATGAGGTAGGATCATCAATGGGGATATTAAAACCACCCATAATAAGAGTTGGCGATTCAGAAGATAAGAGAGGAACCAGGCAGCAAAGTGATCCAGTGAATTGGTGGGGGGAGCCTGGGGGACAATAGATAAGAGGAACAAGAGACAAAGGTGGTAAAATAAAAATTTAAAATAACACAAATAAATATTGTGCACAGATGTATGCAATAGCACAGCAGCTGGCACATAGTAATTGCAAGCATACCTACGTACTTAACTCTTTCTTTAACAGCTGTAAGCTAACAGTTTTTGCACACCATTTATATGCATCTCTGCTGAGATTCCCCTAAATCCCACTGAGTCTTTCTTATCTCCTTGTATCACCTCTTTTTGAAGCTATGGCCCCTGAAAAAAACAACATCCCATATGCTAACATGGAGTGGCTCACCAACCAGGTGGCAACTACTGCACTTTTCTATAGGCAACACACTCTTTCCTGCTCTGACGCTGTACAATCATCATGGACAGCACCAGAGAGGCCTGCTACAGAGTGGTCTCATGAGATATACTCACTCTTGCAAGAGCATGCTGCATCCACACCTCACTAAGCTAGTCCGCCCAGAATAATCGACAGTTGCTGCCTTCTTGTACAGTAGGTGGGTTTGGGATAGCCCCATATCTACGCTGGTCCCCCAGACATCGTCAAGCTGTCTTCACATGTTGCTGCTCTCTGGAGAGGAAGGTAAGGCGTGGTGCACCCCAATGGGAATTATGTCTGTAGAGACAGGGTATGCAGTCAACTAGTGCACTTCTTTACTGGAGGAGCTCAAGTGCAAGACAATACAGGCAAGGCACTGGGCTGGCTTCTCCAGTCTTCTCCCTGGCAGAAGAAGGTTCTGTGCTGAGGAAAGGCCTGAGCAGGCTGTCCCTCTCTCTCAGAAGGCTGGCACACTGGCCAAAGTGTGGATGGCCTGGGCCTGTGGGAGAGTATCCCCGTCTCATAATCTTCTTCTGCTCACTCGTGCAGTTAGGAAGAGTCTCTTATGCTAAACATTGGTCTCTTTCTACAGACAGAGTCTCTTCTCCCCTGCAGACTGGCAGCATCTCTTCTGCTAAACACTGGCCCCTATCTGCAGAGAATAGGGACTCTAACTGCTCTCCTTCCTTATAAACATTTTCTAGCTGAACTAGAACCTTCTGTGGAGTGGAGAAGCATTGCCTACATAGAAACATTGTTGCAATTTCAGTTTGGCAAAGACTTGCATAGAGTTTCAATAAAAGTATAATGGAATAACTAAGGGTACTTTCACACTAGCGTTTTTCTTTTCCGGTATTGAGTTCCGTCACAGAGGCTCAATACCGGATAAAAACTGATCAGTTTTATCCTAATGCATTCTAAATGGAGAGCATTCCGTTCAGTATGCATCAGTTCAGTCCCTCTTACGTTTTTTGGCCAAAATTCCTGAACACTTGTCCTGATCTGAACGGAACTGTCTGCTGGAATCCTCTGCCACAAGTGTGAAAGTACCCTAGTTTATCCAGACATAAACAAGCCTTCAGCCGTAAACAACAGAACTAAATCAGACAGTTGAAAGGTCAGTTGGTCTGTTTCTTCCCCTCCAAAACTTTGCATAATCCCTTATAGTAACTGTGGAAGATTACAACGTCTTTCCGTATTAGGCTACTTTCACACTAGCGTTCGGGGCTCCGCTTGTTAGTTCCGTTTGAAGGCTCTCACAAGCGGCCCCGAACGCATCCATACTGCCCTAATGCATTCTGAGTGGATGAGGATCCGCTCAGAATGCATCAGTCTGGCATAGTCTGTCCTCCGCTCAGCAGGCGGACACCCGAACGCTGCTTGCAGCGTTCGGGTGTCCGCCTGGCCGTGCGGAGGCAAACGGATCCGTCCAGACTTACAATGTAAGTCAATGGGGATGGATCCGTTTGAAGTTGACACAATATGGCTCATTTTCAAACGGATCCGTCCCCCATTGACTTTCAACGTAAAGTCTGGACGGATCCGTCTGAGCAACTTTCACACTTAGAATTTTTTCTAAACTATAATGCAGACGGATGCCGTTCTGAACGGATCCCATCGTCTGCATTATAGGAGCGGATCCGTCTGTGCAGATATGTTACAATAAACATATAAAATGTGCTTTATTATAAAACAGTAAAAGTGTAAACAACGGCATAAATCACAGCGCAAGTTAACCCTTCAAGGTTCAAGAAAGTAGGGAGTTGATGGCTTTGCAAAGCAGCAATAGAATAAATGTCCACAAACGTTCATGCTGCAAAGTAGCCTTGCTCCAGAGCACTCCACACTCCACATTAGCACATGTTTTTTTTCACCGCTTTAAATTTGGGGGAGGGGCACAGGGACATAAATATAGTGCATTGCTCAGGGGACTGGTGGGATTTAGCAGGTATACATATTTAACGATCTTCCAAATTATGACAGGTTCTCTTTAGGAGCCTGTTGGGTTGGTTTTTGGGAGCAGTTCACATTACATCCTGTTACTTTTGTCCATAGTGACATCATCAATAAACATCTGTGAGCCTAATGTCAGCCTAACATGTCCATGCCATTAAACTGCCTCCACCACATGTGACAGATGGCATGGGATGCTCATGAGTCCTTCCTTTATTTCTCAATACATTTCTCATTCCATTATTACGGTATAATTTGATTTTGGTTTAGTCTATTCACAGAATCTTGCTTTTTCAGATATGTTCTAGCAAAATCTAATCTGGTCTTAATGATCTTGAGATAAAACCTCTTGATTGTAGACTTTGACAATGATACGTCCACTGCCTTGAGGGTCTTTTTTACTTGGCTAGATGTTGTAAATGTAATTTTTTTTGTCAGAATATAATTCTGTGATCATCCACTTTAGGGATTATACATGATTATATACATGATTGTCCAGGCCATTTGGGGTTGCTTCACTTGCCAGTGCATTCCTTGTTTTAAAGAATGTACCAAATTGTTCATTTGTCCACTCATCAAGAGTCCATGTTATGACTCTTTTTACTTTGATTATATATTTGTGCTCTCATAGATGTTAATGTTAATGCTTCTGCCCCAAGTGTCCTCACAATGTCTCTAATCCTACTTTATTATGTACCCTCATGTGCACATTGGTAATTTCTTATTTCTCAATCACATTGGTGGGCACTTATCAATATAGATACAGGTGAAACTCGAAAAATTAGAATATTGCGCAAAAGTTCATTTATTTCAGTAATGCAACTTAAAAGAAGTTGCATTAATGCAATTTAAAATTAGAATATTGTGAAAAGGTTTAATATTCTAGGCTCAAAGTGTCACACTCTAGTTAGCGAATTAATCCATACCCCCTGAGCAAAGGGTACCTGAGATTGTGACTTTGGGGTTTTCATAAGCTGTACGCCATAATCATCCAAATTATAACAAATAAAGGCTTGAAATATCTCCCTTTGCATGTAATGAGTCTATCTCATATATTAGTTTCACCCTTTAAGTTGCATTTCTGAAATAAATAAACTTTGCACGATATTCAAATTTTTCGAGTTTTACCTGTACATAAAAGACGCTCAGTGCAGCTTGATAAATACGACATTTAGGTAGAACCAAATGCATGTATTTATGATGGAAACTAGTGTAAATGCAAATTTAAAATTGCCCATTCTTCTTGTAAAGAGGTAAAATGAACAGCAGACATTTAAAGAATCATATAATAGAGTTTGCACTATGTGTAGCCAGTTGTTTGGGTATAGTTTTCTGCTATTATTATATTTTAGTATTGAATTGGTGGAAGTGGATTACATGAATACACTGCAGTTGCACATAAGGCTCTAAGTAGACAATATGAATATGGAGTTCTCCAGAACTGCAGCGGCCAAACACATTAACTGTCGTTGGGAGGCCCCCATGACATTGTATAGTCTAGAATAGCGGCTCTCAAAATTATTAAAACTTTTGAAAGTAATCCCACTGCCAATTAACCCATTCTTCCCTTCTCAGGAAAACAAAATGGACATTTTACAATCTATTTTATGGCCGTGATTTGTTGATCTTTGCTCCTGCCCTTATGCTTAGCATCTTGGAAAGGGCTACAGTCAACTGCCATCACTTGTGTAATGGTGACAGCCCTTCTTGTGACTGTCTTTTGGGAACCGCTTACTAGTTTCCAGTTAACCCTGGTTGGGAAACTGCAGACAAACATTCACTGTCTGTAACACCAATTAGACATCAGGAAAAAGCCATTATATTTCTCTGCTTATAAAGCCTTGGATAATTATATAAAACATTGTGACATAATGATATCGGTTATTGTTGCTGCCCATTGACACTAATTATTTTGCATTAAATGACGTTTAAATGTTTTGCTTCCCATTATAAGAATCTGTGCAGATTCCAACAACTTTTATGTGACAAACTGATCTTTATATCCAGGTGCATATTATATATACTATGAAATAATTTCAGGCTGTTCAAATATAATTTTTTCTTTTCATCAAGAGTATACATTTCCATACAGTATAAACGTATTGAAAGGTATTGAAAAGTATTGCTTTGTCCCTGTTTACCGTTCTATACATTTTTTGAAGGACAAAATAGCATCACATACCATCTGATTTTGTCCTGCAAAAAAATGTATAGAAACTTTTATATTGTAGTCAAAAAGGCACAGGTGGAAACATAAGGCTTTACCTTTCCATCCGTTAAATGTATCTAGCCTTCAAATCTTTATTTAAAACAAGAAAGTTTTCACCAACAGACATTTCCCACCATTATTGGGAAAATGTACAGTATTTTTTGCCCTATAAGATGCAACAGTCCATAAGACGCACCTAGGTTTTAGAGGAGGACAATAAGAAAAAAAAAAAAATTTCATTAGACCTCAGCTCACAGCCCCAATCAGACCCCCAATGTTAATAAAACCCCAATCAGACCTCAGCTCAGACCCCAATGTGAATGACACACCTCAGATAACAGCGCCAATATAAATAAGACCCCCATTCAGACCAGATATGAGACCCCTAAACCTCATATCAGCCCCCCATGCTTCATATAAGCCCCCAGCCTCATTTAATCAGCCCCCAGCCTTTGAATCAGTCCCCCATGCCTCAGATTATCAGCCCCAGCCATTTAATTAGCCCCCATTCCTGAGATCACATAAAATACAAAATCCACTTACCTCTCCTGCTCCGGACGCCATCACTCCTTACCTCCAGTGCTCCAGTCTTCTTCCTGCTGAGGACCAGGAAGCGGTGAAAACAGAGCCTTCACTGCTTCTTGGTCCTCCGGTACTAATGAGCACTTCCATAATGGAAGAGCTTATTAGTATTCATCCCATAAGATGCAGTGACATTTCCCCCCACTTTGGGGGGAAAAAGTGCATCTTATGGAGCGAAAAATATGGTAATTCAGAAGTACATACCTGTTTACGTTTTTATACCATGCATGCAAAAAATAAATTATACAAACGTATCCTTTTCTTTTACATTGCATTTAATGAGACAGATGGAAACATAAGACATTACATTTCTATTCATTAAATGTATCCGTTTTTTCTTTTCTTTTTTTTTAGAAGGTCTTCAAATCAAGAAAGTTTTCACCAAAAAAAGGATACTTGAAGAAAAACTAAACAAAAAAACTGACTCAAATACACTGAAATTTTTGCACATAAAACATAAATGTTGAAAAAAGGCACCATAAAATTGCGTGCATTTGTATAAATTTTTTATTTATTTTTTTAATTCTTTATTTCTATTTTGCAAAAGAAACAAAATCATTGCATGTTGAATCACATACATTAGAAAATAATAGTCGGATCCATGCCGACTGACATCACGGAGCATAATCCAACAATGCACAAACAATTGT
>NC_058085.1:114516850-114667883 GCF_014858855.1 Bufo gargarizans
GCAACCCCCATCCTGTGGCTAGAAAGATGGTTTTCTCAGACTAGGCCCAGCAGCCACTCCATTGGTTTCCCACACTGTATATACTGTATATGACAATAACATCTCTTAGTCCTCCTCCTGGGTGGGCACCTTCTGAGTCCAGGCCCCAAAGCAGCTGCTTCCCCTATAGCTATGCCTCTGTAAGGCGCTACATAAACAACTCTAAGTGAAAATAAATATTAATACGCACCAAGCGGCAATTTCTTCACATAGAAACATTTTCTACATTCCAATTCAATGTGTTCTTTATGATATGTTCCTTAGATGATGACGCAGATACAGAAGGACAGGATAATTATGATGATAATGGTAGCCTGAGTCATGGCACTGCGTCTGACGAGGTTTCCCTTCCCTTCCATTACCTGGATGAAGGTAAGTGACATGTGGGCTTTATACATAAGCTTGCTAATCCAGCTCCTTACTGCCCAGTTAGATGTGGCACCATATTTTATGACTGGCACACTGTTAATCCTTTTATTATACTGTGCACTCACCAGAGTTTAACTTTCAACAGGTTTGTGCCTAGAAACATATAGCTGTAAATACTTGATGGGGTTGACCATTTTCAGGCTACTGATGACCATCGTGTATGTAAGATGACCTTATGATGCTTACTAATATAGCCTGTGATGATATTCGGTGCTGTTTGCTACATTTTATGAGCCATGTCACCTTTTGGACAAATCATCTGTGCTGTCAGCATAGAGGTCCTGTCCATAAGATGGCCTCTGATGGAGGGTCATGTGACCAGACACATCACTCAGTCTCTTCCATTTAAATACTTTGCACCTGCACTAAACTCCCAACACTATAAGTGCAGACGGCAGGTGCAATGTATGTGAACTGAGCAATTTGTCTGCTCATGTGACCCTCCATCAGCTGCCATTTTATGGACAGGACTTCCATGTGGACAGTACAAAAGACTTGACCTTCAAGGAGGCATAACTTTTGAAATATAGAAAATTGTGCACATTACCAATAACCGCTATATTATGAAATACCATAAACTCTTCTTACATACGCATCCATCAACAGTAGACAGAAAGTGTCCAACCCCTTTAAAGAGTGAGATGCGAGAATAGGGGCTGGTATTCCACTCATCCAGGGTCTATTTGTCCCAATGTTAGTGTATTTTAAGGGGTTACGGTTTCTTAGTCAGTTGGGTAATCTTTTAACGACTGAGGTGGTAAAAATTAAAAATCGTACAAAAATAACACTTCGCCAACCGGCCATCCAGATGTCTGCTTTAGCTGCCGCTTCTCATTTACTCCGCTATCTGGGTTGTGTTGCATAGTGAAAGTGGTTCTTTAATTACGAGCATCAAGCACATAATTGAAGTTGTTTAGTATACGGCAATGAATGAGAAGTGAATGAGTTTGGTTTTATACCTCATAAATGGCAAGTAAAGAGCCACATTGCCTGGGGTCCTGACGTGTCGCTGCTTATTTTTAATGCTTTAAAACAAGTTACTGTTTTTTTTTCTATTTGACAAACTCTAAACTCGGTGAAGGTAGTTTTATTTAGCAGAGAACAAGAGATGTAGTGCCCCCTTGTGGGGGGTTTAAAATACTGCATGCAACTTGAAGATAATGCTTGCAATTGTGGGATAAAGAGGCAGTCACTTTGTGTTGATTACCTGGGAAATACATTTTAGTATAACACAGAAGTACTTTCATGTATTTCTTATGGCTTATTATTCAATAATGTCTTATTAGTCACAACAATTGTCCAAATGAATTTCCTTTCTCACAACTCCTAAAACTTCAAACAAAATTCTTTCTATTCTGTCCTGCTCAAGGTGTTGCAAAAAAATGACATCGACCTACAATTAATGCCAAACAGACAGTAGTAACAGTGCATCATCATGTTATCGTCGAGCATCAACTGTGTTTCAACACAGTTACATTACTCTAGTTGAATCTTGGTGTGTGTGTTTGTGGTTCTGTTCTTTGCCCAGTTTTACACCTTAGGTGCTGAGTGCTATAATTAAGTCATCAGTATGATGGGCATAACTAGCAGGGTAACAGATCAAGCAGCTGCTATGGGGCCTATTTACATTTATACATAAGGTGCAGTTAGTGGTGAAAGGTACTATGGAAAATTGAATATACCATTCTAAGTTTTACTATGGAGCCTTAAAGTTACTTTTTCTGTTTGCGTTATTTCTTCCGCACAGCATTACTTTTTTCATTTTTCTTGTGTTGTGCATTATTCTTGCATGTGACATCACAGTTTGTATAATTCTAGCGTTGTAACATCACTGAGTAGATTATTACTGTACTGTGACATCATTGTCTTTATTAGCTATGCACTGTGACATCATTGTCTTCATTAGATATGCACTGTGACATCACTGTGTGTATTATGCCAATATTGTAACATCAACATGTGCAAAAGCCCTGTACTGTGATTATACGGCGGTTTCACTGTGCTTGTTATTGCAGTTTTATTAGTTTACTATGTGCATTATCCCTGTACTATGACATCACTCTGTGCCTTGTGCATTAGGGAGAGCAGTCATAAGCTTTTCAAACATTTTGTTGATAGTGGTTATGGTGGAATAAGGCCCCATTCTATATTTCGCTTACTTGTTACACCCCTGACCAGTAGTATTAATGCAGCAGAAAGTGTACGTGGAGTATTTCTGCCCAGCCGGAATGTACATGAATAATTAGGTTGTTTTTTTCCATTCATTTTGCTGCTTCTAATAATCATCTGCTGCAGATCTATGTCTTTTATAATTGAATTCCCTATGTAATTGTGAGCATTAGTCAGACAGGAGCGTGAATCGCTGTCCACTGGACTCGACCAGTATACTCTCGGTTCATGTTGTCACACATGGAATGTACATGTATAGAGAAATTCACATTCTATCGGCTTTTTCCCATTTTTGTTTTGTATTCTTTTCGTGGCCTCTGTTGGTGACTCAGCATTAGGAATTTCATAGACATCTATAGAAAATAAACTCTGCTCAAGTTAGCTGTCCGTGACAAATGCCCAAGTGTGTTAAGTACTTGACTTCTGGGATTTGTCCATATTATATGTTACTTGCAAGTCTTTTATAACCTTTTCTTTATAATGTTCTTGTGCTATTATTTTTATTTATTTTTTTATCCCTTGAGGCTTACAAACAACAAACATAGTATTGTTCAACTTTGTTGTATTATTGTAGGTTAGAATCAATGTAGTTTTTTTTCTTTTTTTTTTTTTCTTTTCAGTGATGTTTACATGGACGTATTTGCACATGGATAAATCACTTTAGTTGCTTGTGGCTTTGTTTGTGTGTTTATTATGTTTTTCTTGCTGTCCTTAAATGCTGGAGCATCTGTGGCAGAGTGTTTAATTCTTTCCTGAACCAGGTCTCCTTTCAGGCTAATAGTACCTTGTTCATTAAGAAAATGAATGGCTGCTAAGGAGACGTTATTCAGTCCTTTCTTCACAAGGGCCCCTCAGACCGATTGTATCAGTTGGAGCTCTGACAAATTTCTCCAAAACATTAACACCCCTGTAAAGTTTTAGGTTCAGCAGCTGGCTAAAAGGTTGTTCCTGCTGCAGATAAAGGCTTCTAAGTGAGAAACAATGCTCTTCAGTCAATGGCCCTATAAATTATCATCTTTCCATGCACTAAAACATACAAATCTCCTGTTATTGGGAATAAAAAGCTTCTGTCTTCATACTTCCAATCTTGGCTGTGTATTAAAAAAAAATAAAATATATGCGCTTTCCTCAGCGTTGGGGTCCAGTCCCCTTGGGCATTTTTAGGAATTCTTGAGGGATCTACATGGAATAATAAAGCCATTTCATCTGTTAAATAGCAGGCAGATCATTTAATGAAGCAAGAAGCCATTCCTAGAAGAGTCTGACGCCCAGAAAATACTTATTAACCTGGCCACTACAATTGGTCAGCATCAGAAATACCTTGTTAACCATTGATTGTAAAGCCCCGATCGTTCTGCGTTTAGTTTTAATGAGTTAATTTGAACTGTGACATGGCATCAAAAAGAACGAAACGGAATTAAGTTGACACTTTTTTTTTTAAATTAACATGGACCAGTATATAGAAACATTTTTAATGCACTTCCCAGAGGCAGTGGCAGAAGTTAATGGTGCTGAAAATGCATTCTGCTGTGTCTGCGAAATACAATTCTTTCACCGCTTATTTCTTTTCTGCACGGAATGAAGTTGGCGACTTTCAAGACCAAAATGTGGGTGCCATGGGTCAGTTGGGCAGCATGTTGTGAGGTGTTGGATTATAGACAGAGAGCCTTGTACACGTATGATTGTCAGTCTCTGCTGCACGGTAACTGATAGCCCCAAGCCGGCAATAACCCAGGTCAGGAAAAAGGAAAATGCATTATTTCATTATAATATGAAGCACTCGGAGCGCAATAAAGAGAACCATTCCGCAATCTGTTTTTCAGGCAAATGTTTTATTAAGTAGCTTGTTCTGTAGCCTGCTGCTGGACAAACTTGCTCCATCACAGCGAGAAACATTACCATGGAAAGTAGATCCGAAAATGAAAAGGAAATTTCCAGCTGAAAGCCGTGGTACGAAGAGTTCAGAGTTCAATATATGTTCACACATGCAGCTTTCACCTTGCAGAGAAAGGAAGCCACAGGTAATTGGGTCAACCCCATGAACATAGATCTTATTCCGAGCGGAGCTGCAAGAGAGGGTTCCGGCTTGTTGTGAAATTTGTCTAAAAGCAGAGCACAGTGAGCCCAGTTAAAAGTAATGAGTTCAAAGGGTAAATGGAGTTCAAGGTTCAGTCCCTGTTCATCTCCCTACTTTAAACTTTCCCACCAAGGGATTCTTCACTCTTTGCGGTTCTATAATTTGTAATAGAAGAAATGGACTGGCTCTTAACTTTTTTTTTTTTTTTTTTTTTACCATTGGACATAGCCATGGTGTCATTTTGCCGCCTTTTACTGAATGCTCTTTGTGTGCGGCCCATTAACACTGTTTTATGGAATATGCTGTTATTTGTGCCACTGCCGAAGAGTGTAGCCTCCGTACAGACTATAATGAAAGTGTGTTGGTAAAGTCTTTACAAAAGTTGCATGATGCTGGTTATAACTATGTGGCCATTGGTTTGGAGGAAGAAGCAATGCCACGATCCCTGGGAAGTAACAAATCCTGCTTGTGAAACTGGAAGTTTTATGAGGGATGAAATACCGAGGCGATGCCAGAGTGGGAGACAGATGGGGAACAGGCAAGCACCTGCTAGCCGCACTGTATTATGGTGGTTCTCCAAAAACTCTTTCACTGGATCAGATTTGATCGATGATTATTTAAGCCTATTTTTGTGCAAATTAAAGCATGACTCCAAAGAAAAAAAGGTTTGTCTTGTATATTCCATGTTGCTACCAGGTGGTGGAAAAGGAAAAGGGGAAAAAAAAACTTGGTAAGTTGGAGGGGGAAAAAAGGTTTTCATTATTATGTCAAATATGAATATTACAGTGCAAGACTCACCAAACATTGCATTGTCTTGACAGGCTGCCCCCTTTACATTCACCTCATCAAAATTGTGGGGGTTTTTTTGCAAGAGATTTCTTATTTTATCAGTTGCATGAATAACATCACAAGTATATTAATTGGGTTGAAGGGCATTGAAAGTTCAGAGTTCATGGTGTGTTTATCGCAGTCTTTTCCTGCAGCCCCCACTGCACCCTCACACACTTACTGTTTACCCAAGGACCTGGCTTTTAAAATATATATATATTTTATAGGTGACTGGTTCTTGTGATTCCCTGTTGGGAGACTGAAAGAGTGGAGGCTGCAGGAGCTGTAAATAGAAGAAAAAAAATAATGTTTATGGCTTGTTGGCTTGTAATACAAAGTTATCTGGTATTTATACTCTAATCAGCCACTCCATAGCCAGATCTCTTTGCTACTCTTTCTAATGGGAAAAGAGTCTGCCGTTAGCAGCAAGTTGGGTGACACTCGATTTGTACTGTGTGACGGGAACAGATGGGCTTTCTTTGTGAAACTCCGCCTGTATGTAAATGTGAACGGAGTTTCACCCGAATCCATGCATGACCTGACCGTGCACATGCAGAAGGGAGGGCTGCTGGTGAAAGGGATAAAAAATGGCCACTGGATGCTACCATTGGCAGGTCAAGTTTACTATCAGTCTTTTAGTGCTTGCACATTTGAAACTGAGGGATTTTTTTCTTGTTTGTGTTTTTTTTTTTGTCCTTATATTTTATTGTTTCACCTGCTTGTGAACCCATTTATTTTTTTTGTTGAAAATATGATACTCTTATTTTTTTTATTTTTTCCCCCAAATGCAGGTTGAAAAATCTTTTCTAGATCATTGAGGGGAGGGGTAATGTGTATAGATTATTGGGGGGGCATTATACTCTTAATCAGAAGTCCACTGTAGTAAAATGCGCCAAATTTATTAAGAGGCGCATGCCTCTAAATAAATGTGGTACCTCTTCTTGAAGTTCATGCCACAGAAAAACAAATTTGTGTTCAGAGCTGGCGCAGAGCGGCCTAATCAGTGACGTAACTAGAATTGACTTGGCCTTGCAGCAAATATTTGAAGGACCCCCCCTTAATGGAGACCTCAGACTGGACAAAACAGAAAATACTCACCTCTCTTCTTTTCCTATGGACGCCTCTGCCCTTCATGGAGCACTGTGTCTAGGTACGCACTATACTGTGACCTGACTTTGCACAGCATCAGGTCATAGTGCACTCCTACGCACACAACATTCTGTCCTGAAGCTGTGCGCTTCCAGGACTTACTGCATACAGGCACCCAGAGAAGACCAGGGATCGATGAGTTCTACGAGTAGGATTCCCATACTCGCTGCTCCCTGGATCCTAAAAATAGATCCATTTGTCCTCCTCCTGGGCCCTTTCCTGAGTTCGGGCCCTGTAGCAGCCGCTTCCCCTGCTTCCATGGTAGCTACACCCCTTGGCCTAATTATGGTAATATCCATCGAACTGCAGGAGGCCCCGCCCACTCCCATCCACTATTGTGTGCAAAACTTAGACTTTTGTATGCCAGAAAACTGGCGTAAGTCAGTTAATAAATCCCCTCCTGCAATTTTTTGCAGATTCTAGATTATTGATGACCTACCGATTTGATATTGATTACCTTATCTTGAGGATAGGTCATCAATATCTATAACCCAGAAAACCTCTGTTAAGAATAAAAACATTATTTTTAATAATGTATAGTAATGTTGTAGTGACAGTCATGAAATTAAGTCATTACAGTAGCCATACAGAATTTTAAGTTCATCTGTAGTAACTTGCCCATTCATGAACTTTAGAAACGTTAATTTTTCTGTAAAATGTTTTATTTTTAAAAAAAATTCACTAGTACAGTTACCTTCATTGGGAGACTACTGTGGTATAAGTATGACCTCTACTAATAAAATATGAGAGGCTTTAACTGTGTGATTTGAAGCCAGGTCCTGATTCCTTTTCACCTTGTTAACTGGGTTGCTTTCTGGTGTCAGAAATCTGCTACTAATGGCATATTTGCTGTTATATATTGATCCTCGTAATACCACTGCCTCCTGGTGTGCTCATTAATAATGTATCTCTTAATTTGTGTGTGTATTATTACTTATTGACATAGGGCCACCTTCTGTGGCCTTTTAAAACACTTACAGCATGTAATAGTACATTTTTAACAAGCACATACATAGAACTAATACTGCATACAACTAGTAATAGAACAGCATAAACATAAATAATTGTCGGGAATGGTGCTTGTATGAGCTTCCAATCTGTTTTTGACATTGAGCTCTTGTCATTTTTTATGTGCCTTTTGTGTAGGTTTTATTTTTTGGACAAGGATGCCTGCAGAACGATTGTACGTTATTCCCATTAGTGGCCTGCCATCTATAAAATGTGTAAAAAAAAAAAAGTTTTCTTTTCTAAAAAAAATGCAATTACGTAACATTCATAATGTAGTCTTTGAACCCTGGCTGTCTTTAGTCATTTACTTCTTTGAACGTATTGGAGAAAAAAGACTGCTCAAAGACATCTGTTTGCATAAATTGTGTAGCTACTTGTGATTAGAATGGAATTTATCTAGATTTTATATGCATGGTTTGTTGTAAATTGAAATAAATGGTACAACAAGCTTCTACCCGGACATATTGGTTTTTCTTCAGCTGTGTGAACTTTTCACCTTGGGTCTGAGCCGGTCACACTTTGACCTGTCTGAACTCCGCTGGTTAAACTATGTCTTCAGAGTTGACCTCCTTCTGCGGGAGCTGATTTTTTGTCCATCTTCTCTTACCCTCTCACTTGTTGGTCTGACATGATGGACAAGCTCATGTGTAATAGTGTCCTGTAGGAATTTCAAGGTTTGTTACAGTCAAAATAAAGAATTCCTACATGTGGACTTGTGTATTTGGGCTGCTTAAAAATCCTGGCATGCTTTGCTCAAACACAACCCCATTTTGAAGCATGTAAGTGACTTTGGTACATTTGGATGCAGGTCAGATGTTTGCTTGCTGTCTCCTCCTCAGTCACTTTATTTCTCTCTGTGTGTGGGTGTGTAAAAGATAAATAAAAAAAAATAGACAAAACACAGCAAGAAGGAGTTGTTGGAATCTAATGAAATTTTATATGTGTAAATGATGATAAATATATAAGTGATTAAAATATTAGAGCAAAAGGATGTTTTATTGGGGACAACTCAACAATAGAAAGCAGGCTCTAGTGCCCTGTTGGGCTGCCACTAGCCTGGATACAAGTTCAGATATGGTTGGGTATGGAGATATACAGGTTCCATATGGTGTCCTGCGGCACATTTGCCCACAGATGTTGCAGCTGGGCCTTTACATCCTGCACACTCGTAGGTTGCCCAAGCTGGCGATTAAATCTGGTGGCCGGGCAAGTCATGGTTGTGTTGCCATCTGGTGAAGATGTTACTGGGAAACCCTTGCTGTGTGTAGGTGAGCATTATCCTGCTGAAAAAATTGTTAGTTGGAGCTCTGCCATGAGTGGCAACACATGTGGCCGCAGGATGTCCTGCATATATTGCTGAGTTGTTAGAGTCCCATGTATTGCTACTATCAGTGACCGACTGTCATATGTGATGGTTCCCCAGATCATCACACCTGCAGTTGTGTAGTTCCACAGCAAAGGCAGGATTGAAGCATGAGCCTCTATACTGTATCCTCAAATCTGACCGTTGTTGGATCCCAGATTAGTTGCTAAACGCAATATGGTTCCAGTGGGTAGCAGTCCATGTTTCTTGTTCATGAACCACTGTAAACAAAGGGGATGGTTAGCTTTCAATAGCAGGATGTAATGGTGGGCATGACACAAAATTTTCTTCTGCTAACTGCCTGGAAATGGTCTGGGCAGAGGCAGGGGTGTGCAATGAAGGTTCCACCTGTGTCTGGAGGGTGGACAATGAAACTGTGGGAACTGCTAGTGCTCGTCAGCGGATCAAAAGATCCTCTCTACTGGTGGTTTGTCTGGAGCCTGTTGGTTGTGTGTTCGTGTCCTCACATAACCACTGCTCCCAACACCTTCTAACAGCTAGATCAAAATGGCCAAGATGGCATGCAAAACAACCATCCTTCTTTCAGTCCAATGTTGCACACCATCTCAAGGTCTTTTAGCTGGGAAAAATGTCTTGGAGCGCATTGTAAAGACATGTCTACCAGTCAATGATTTCTCGCCAAAAGGTATACTACCCAAAAGTAGCATCTGAGAGCATTTTTGTAGGGCATCAAGGGAAGTATTTATACACCCTCTTATGTCAAGACCCACAGTAGGATCGGGGAGCAGTGAATTTAACGCTCCTGGTGCTGGCTTTACTCACTGCTCCCTAGTCTGCTGGCACCAGCACTGTGTAGTGTCCTGGCTGTGTACAGTGCCAGGGCATAGTAGACACACACTATTAACTAAAGTTGTGCAATGTCAAGTCACAGTGCAGTGCTGCAGGAATAGGGCGCTGGATCTAAGGTCTGATTTGAGGTCTGATGAAGATTGGGGGATCTGATCTTAGGTCTGATGAAGATTGGTGTCTAATTTGTATGTGTTCAGTCAGCTATGTAAACATGTTCACATGAAGGCTCTTTCTGAAAGTGCTGATATTTCCATTGTGAGGTTAAGGCACATTTTTTCAGGATCCACAAAAAATGTCATCCGTGTGCTGTCTGCACCCATGTAGATGTTTTGCAAATTATAGAACATTTACTATTGTAGTTCTAGCACAGGGCCAATATATATTTTGCAGATCTAAGGTTTACAGACTGCAGAATGGATATGGTTGTGTGCATGAAGGCTAACCAAAATGTTCCTGTTATAGTAGAGTAAAGCTGGCTGAAAATAATTGAAACTTGGGTACAGTTGGTTTGCATTAGTATTGGCTGGGTTGAAGGCTGGAGGTCTTGGAGCAGTTAAACGGAAGCTTTTTTAGCTGGTACATTGTATATTCTACAATCTGTTGTGCTTTCTTATGTGCAAATTGAAAATTGCCATTTGCTGCCCATCATTAGGAGTGTGTGGGATAGTACCATTTGTATCACAGTAACATCTGTCAAAACAGGAAGAAAACCCTTCTAAGTAAACATATATACACCATTTATTTAATGTGACCTGATGTTTGGAGCAAACCGCCTCATCAGAAATATGGAAACTAATGTCAGTGTATGACAAGCATACAGCTTGTTATAGTGATATAAGTAAATTTAAAGGGGTTATGCAATGGCTAAAGGGGTTGTCCAGGCTACAGATTTAATGAGCTATCCTCAGGGTAGACTATCAATATAAGATAGGCAGGGGCCAACTCCCAGCACTCCTGCAGATCAGCTGTTTGAAGGGATTGCAGACCTTCTGCGAGCACTGTGTCCTCTACATTGTTTGCCTGCAGGCCAGCTCCATTGTAGTGGTGGCACAGTGCAATTACAACTTCCTCTCCCATTTACTTGAATGGTACAAACAGTGGTAATTAGGCTACTTTCACACTAGCGTTCGTCGGTCCGCTCGTGAGCTCCGTTTGAAGGGGCTCACGAGCGGACCCGAACGCAGCCGTCCAGCCCTGATGCAGTCTGAATGGAGCGGATCCGCTCAGACTGCATCAGTCTGGCGGCGTTCAGCCTCCGCTCCGCTCGCCTCCGCACGGACAGGCGGACAGCTGAACGCTGCTTGCAGCGTTCGGGTGTCCGCCTGGCCGTGCGGAGGCGTGCGGATCCGTCCAGACTTACAATGTAAGTCAATGGGGACGGATCCGTTTGAAGATGCCACAATTTGGCTCAATCTTCAGGCGGATCCGTCCCCCATTGACTTTACATTGAAAGTCTGGACGGATCCGTACGAGGCTATTTTCACACTTAGCTGTTATATGCTAAAATAATGCAGACGGATCCGTTCTGAACGGAGCCTCCGTCTGCAATATTATGATCGGATCCGTTCAGAACGGATCCGATCGAACGCTAGTGTGAAAGTAGCCTTACACTGCACCGCAACTAGAATGGAGACTACTTGCAAGTAAACACACAAGCATTGCGGCACCTTTAAACAGCTGATCCATGGGGGTCCTGTGCAACGGACCCCAAATGATCTGATATTGATGACCTAGAATACACAATCAAAATTAGTAGCCTGGACAACACCTATAATGTAAAAAATAAAATAAAATCTGACATAATATTGTACATAACAATCACTCTTTCTGAAAAGATAGAAGCAGTCCTGTACCTTACAGAGATCCAGAGCTACCCTCATTGGTTGCTCTAATTGGTTTTCTTGATCTATTTCAGGGGCTGTGTCCTCTCTGCTACAGCTCTTTCCCTGTAACTATCACAACTTCTAATTGAAAATATGACTGGAAGCAGTTGAAGGATGGAACTGAGCATGTGCCACCACTTCAGGAATAAGGACAGATAATTAAGGAAATCAAACAGCAGGTGGTGCTATACAGATACATTTTATTGAATAACTCAGTAGTTACGCCTCATTTTAATTACATACTATTAAAAAAGTTTTCAGATCCAGGTGCTGATTTGAAAAATGTAGATTTTTTTGGTGGGACAACTTTTTTTTAATACATTTTTATTGTTTGCCCCTTTTTAATCTCTGTATTCTTGACCTACTAAGGCCTCATGCACACGACCGTTTTCATTCCATGTCTTTTGTTCCGTTTTCGTGATTTTCTGCGGACCCATTGACTTTCAATGGGTCAGTTGAAAACTCTGCTAATGCACCATTTGTCATCCGCATCCGTGATCCGTGGTTCCAGTCCATCCCAAAAATATAACCTGTCCTATTTTTTTCACGGAAAACGGTTCACGGACCCATTCAAGTTAATGGGTCCGTGAAAAAACGCGGAGGCACACAAGATTGTCATCCGCGTCCGTTTTTTTTCCCATCATTTGCATGGCAAACTTGACTTAGACTTTTTTTTTTACTTTCCTTCATGTCTGGTGATCCTCCAAAAATAAAGGAAGACACACGGAAACAAAAACGGACTCGGATCACGGAACAACGGAACACCATTTTGCGGAACGGAACAACGGTCGTGTGCATGAGGCCTTAAGGTTTTTATGAAGTGGTAGTGTCTAAACATGTAGATGGGTTAACCAATTTGGCCACAGGTTACTTTAAGAAACAAGTGGATTTGTCACCTGAAGAAGAGACGGGTCGGATCTAATATTAGTCCAAACTGCACAGAAAATACTTGTCCTAATAGCCTGTCAGTGATTACAACTGACCAGTTATGTCCACTGGATTCATTATGAAAGCACTTCTCCCACCCACTTACCAGTAATGGCTGGCTGCCGTTTATCTGCATATACACAGTCTAGTCACATTATTATGACCACTAATATCCCGAGTAACAGCCATGTGCAGCACGGACAGCAGCTAGACGGGCTGGAAGTGATTCGATAAGGTCCTTTTAGGTTGTCACAGGTATGTGGAGCCATGCTGACTGCAGTGCATTCCACAGCTTGTGGGGGAGGATCCATAGAGCAAGCATGATGATCAAGGTGGTCTCACAGATGCTCAATTGGATTCAAGTCTGGGAAATTGGGGATCAGGATAGTACTGTCACGGGACAGTGAATACAGTATAGTTTTTTGTGTTTTAAATTGACCCCATTCCTAATAGGCCTCGAGCTGCTTTAGCAACCATTGGCATCCAGTGATCGAGCTGATGGATGTCAGAGTTTGCTCCCTCCTTCTGTTTAACCATCTAGTTGATGTGGGCTATACTGACAGCAGCATCTAGGGGCTTATATAACTTGGCAGTGCTTCATCACTGCTCCAGAGTCTTGCCTGTGGTCACAGGGATTTTCAGCACCATTGGTTGTGGGCCTTAGGTATTTATATACACCGTTATTTGCCTACCACTTTGACGCATATACTAGTGTGGCAGTAGGGAACTGGTTTAACAAGGGATATTTTTTTGCATTCCGCTGTGAGAATTTGTACTATTTTGTGAGGTCCATTACATACAATTTAAGAAAAAAATCTATTTTAACTCTGATTGTAATGCAACAAAACTGGATAATCCCCAAGGGGGTGAATACGTTAGCAAGACACTGTACATAACACATTAGTGTTTGGACTCTTACATACTCTACCTTGGTTACCTAATACAGGGTGTATTGTTTAAAAAGAGCATGGCTCTCATGGCCATGTGCGATTCGTTTTGCTTGGCAAAGTAGTGTGAAATGCTGGGTTTCTAATAGTATATAACTAGAGATGAGAGAATTTCTTAAAAGTTCGATTCGGCTTATTCACTGAATTTCACAAAAATTTCGCTTTGTGACGAATTACTTCATAGCGCATTTTTTTTGTAAATAGCGGGTGCAATGATAGGGAGCCGCGATAGCGCCGCCCCCGTCATTGTACCCCTCAGATGCCGCATTCATACATGATCACGACATCTGAGTAAAATTAACAATAACAATTTTTTTTTTTTATCAAACTAACCACCTCCATTTGCTAGCGACGGGCCGGCTGCTGCCATCTTGCTTAAAGATCTCGGCTAAAATCCTGTGCGGTGTGGTTTTTTTGTTTTATACTATTTCATGTTAAATTGATTTGGTGACACGAAGCACAGGGAAATTCGGCTTCTAGGCGAATCTAATTTATCCTGAAATTCGGATCGAATTCCACTTCGTGGGATTGGATTCGCTCATCTCTATATATAACCTATCCCACATTCCATTTTTTATGGCCACTAAACACAATGAAGGTCAATGAATAAGGCAGCAAGTTTGCAAGTGTTCCCACTAACACAGTCCTCATAACGCTGTACATTTTAAAGGCTTCCAGTATAAAATAATCTGTGTGGAAATAAGATTTTGTATACTTGGGCTCTTTTTATATTTTACTGGGCACTTTGCAGAGACAGGTGCACTTACAAGATTGCAGGAACAGAAAAAAAAATTAATGAGTTGTCACATTAACTGAATCCAACCGTATATCTTGTAACAGTTATTGATGTTCTGTCAGTGACACGCCATCTATGGTAACTCCGAATCCCATAAATTTAAGCAGATACTTACATTCTGTTTAATGTGAAGTATATTACGATTACTCAATATGTTTTACTACATACAGGGCCAAGTTAGTATAGTAATTGTTAATTAAAACATGATTGTTTAATATGGCATCTATAACAATTAGGGATGCATAACACCTAAAAAAGTACAAGGCTATTCATGCCGATATTCCCAGGACTTGTGAAGATTGCAAAGCTAGATGTATCGTATAGTATATGCTGCACACCGATGCTTCTGGGGTCTCGTGTTCTAAAAGTACTCTGTTGCTGCGCTATCAGGAAAACACTTGTTCCCTTCTGTTTGTTGCTGCATTATTCCACAAAATGCCATTGGATAAGAACATTCGTTTATCCATACTTTGGCACTGTGGGTGGCTAATGTTGGCAGACTGCTTTATGTCTTTCTCTAAATAAAATATAGATGGTGTGTCAGTACTACAGTATAAAGGCGTTATTTCAGGCACCTGTCCATCTTGTGGCTTAAATGAACACTTCTTGCACAATGTTAACCATTATGTTCTGCTTGCAGTCTCTCTGCTTGCTAAGAATGTATTCTTTGTGCCTCTTGCTCTGTATTCTGCTGTCTACTTGGCTCTGCTGTGATATTAAAGCACTCTTGATGTCAACAGTGATGGATCTTTACAAAAATATTCATAATCTCCCAAAGAAGTTGTAGACAAGTCACGTGCAAGGGGCTGGGTCCCCTGGACACTGGTGTCACCACGTGTTGCTGCTCTCTGGAGGGGATAGTAAAGTGTGTACCTCAATGAGAAATAAGTCCAGAGAGTCAGGGTTTACAGTAAATCAGTGTGCTTCTTTACTGGAGGAACTCAAGTGTAAAACAATACAGGCAAGGCACTGCCAGTCTCCTCCCTGGCAGAACAAGGTTTTGTGCTCCAAAAAGGCCTGGGCTAGCTGTGTCCCCCTTTTTCTCTCAGAGTTTCTCCTACTAAACACTGGTCCTTATTTGAAGACTACAAGGGGCTGTGATTGCTCTCTTTTTTATACAGTTTCTAACTGAACTAGAACCTTCTAGTGGGAGGGGTGGAGTGGAGAAGCACAGCCTAAACAGAAACTATGACTAAGTCTAATTTCACACCTCTGGCAGACAAAGGCCTTGTTCACACTTCAGTGTTTAGTCAGTGATTTCCATCAGTGATTTGTGAGCCAAAACCAGGTGCAACTCTAAACACAGAACAGAAGCAGATCTTTCCCTTCTACCTCATGTCTGTGGAGGCTCCACTTCTGGTTTTGGCTCACAAATCACTGATGGAAATCACTGACCAAACACTGAAGTGTGAACGAGGCCAAAGAATTGTCGCAGCATGCAGCGGTTTCTGTCCAGCCGTCTCTCAGCTTGTCTGCCGTAAAAGCGTACAGATCTCCGCCAGACCCATTTATACTCAATGTCTTCGGGCATAAACAACAGAGCCAAACCAGACAATCAGAAGGTCATTGTGTCAGTTTTTTTCCCCTCCAAAACTTAGAAAACTAGAATTCTTTATAGTATAGCTAGAAAGTCCCAAAGTCTCTCATTTTCCCCTCATCAACTCATTTACAATAAAAATAAATTAAAAATACACATATTAGGTATCACCATGATCATAACAACCGACTTTATAAAAATAATACGATCATTTTTTATTCACCTTGCCTCACAAAAAGCATAATATCGAGAGAGCAAAAAGTCATATGTACCCCAAACAAAATATGGACCCTCACACAAGGCCATCACCAGAAAAAACAAACAACCATTATTTTTCTTTCCAAAAATGCTTGTGTTAAAGTGGCTGTCTGCTTTTTACTAGTGGTGATCTATTCTCAGGATCGCTCATCAATAGTAAAAAACGGACAACCCTTTTAAAGTTGTAAAATGTAAAAACGATATAAAATTGGTATATCTTTATTCATACAGAGTTGCTGATTTTTTTTTTATCCTGCTTTCCAAAAAGCTAAATAAAGGGTGATCAAAAAGTCATATGTACCCCAGAGTAGAACCAATAATAATGGCTGTGCTGGTACCACCCCAGAGACTGTTCAAAAGCAACATGGCACTCGTAAACCAAGCCATAAAAACATGAGCTGCAAAAGCCAGTGGTGGTCTTTCACTTTTAAACCCTGCAGCATACCCAAATAGCAGTTTATATCCACATGTATGGCATTTCTGTACCTAGTAGAACCCACCTAACAGTTTAAAGGGCCTGTTGTGTCTTAGATGGCACCATCTGAGCACAGCATATTGAGCACTGAAATGTCATATCTTTTGAAAACTATAGAAAACATTATGACTACTGGGGGATCTAGAAAGGGTAGTATAACTATTGGGAACTTTAGAAGGAGGCCTTATGCAAGACTTTTTTTTTACTACCGGGGGCACTATAGGCAACCTTAGTATTGTTCCTTTGGGCACTTTAACCACTTCAACCCCGCTAGCTGAAACCCCCTTAATGACAAGGCCACTTTTTACACTTCTGCACTACACTACTTTCACCGTTTATCGCTCGGTCATGCAACTTACCACCCAAATGAATTTTGCCTTCTTTTCTTCTCACTAATAGAGCTTTCATTTGGTGGTATTTCATTGCTGCTGACATTTTAACTTTTTTTGTTATTAATCAAAATGTAAAGATTTTTTTGCAAAAAAATGACATTTTTCACTTTCAGCTGTAAAATTTTGCAAAAAAAAAAAACGACATCCATATATAAATTTTTCGCTAAATTTATTGTTCTACATGTCTTTGATTAAAAAAGAATGTTTGGGCAAAAAAAAATGGTTTGGGTAAAAGTTATAGCGTTTACAAACTATGGTACAAAAATGTGAATTTCCGCTTTTTGAAGCAGCTCTGACTTTCTGAGCACCTGTCATGTTTCCTGAGGTTCTACAATGCCCAAACAGTAGAAAACCCCCACAAATGATCCCATTTCGGAAGGTAGACACCCTAAGGTATTCGCTGATGGGCATAGTGAGTTCATAGAACTTTTTATTTTTTTGTCACAAGTTAGCGGAAAATGATGATTTTTTATTTTATTTTTTTCTTACAGAGTCTCATATTCCACAAACTTGCGACAAAAAATAAAAAATTCTAGGAACTCGCCATGCTCCTCACGGAATACCTTGGGGTGTCTTCTTTCCAAAATGGGGTCACTTGTGGCGTAGTTATACTGCCCTGGCAATTTAGGGGCCCATATGTGTGAGAAGTAGTTTGCAATCAAAATCTGTAAAAAATGACCGGTGAAATCCGAAAGGTGCACTTTGGAATGTGGGTCCCTTTGCCCACCTAGGCTGCAAAAAAGTGTCACACATCTGGTATTGCCGTACTCAGGAGAAGTTGGGGAATGTGTTTTGGGGTGTCATTTTACATATAACCATGCTGGGTGAGAGAAATATCTTGGCAAAAGACAACTTTTCCAATTTTTGTATACAAAGTTGGCATTTGACCAAGATATTTTTCTCACCCAGCATGGGTATATGTAAAATGACACCTCAAAACACATTCCCCAACTTCTCCTGAGTACGGCGATACCACATGTGTGACACTTTTTTGCAGCCAAGGTGGGCAAAGGGGCACATATTCCAAAGTGCACCTTTCGGATTTCGCAGGCCATTTTTTACACATTTTGATTGCAAAGTACTTCTCACACATTTGGGCCCCTAAATTGCCAGGGCAGTATAACTACCCCACAAGTGACCCCATTTTGGAAAGAAGACACCGCAAGGTATTCCGTGAGGGGCATGGCGAGTTCCTAGAATTTTATATTTTTTGTCACAAGTTAGCGGAAAATGATGATTTGTTTTATTTATTATTTTTTCCTTACAAAGTCTCATATTCCACTAACTTGCGATAAAAAATTCTAGGAACTCGCCATGCTCCTCACGGAATACCTTGGGGTGTCTTCTTTCCAAAATGGGGTCACTTGTGGCGTAGTTGTACTGCCCTGGCAATTTAGGGGCCCATATGTGTGAGAAGTAGTTTGCAATCAAAATCTGTAAAAAATGACCGGTGAAATCCGAAAGGTGCACTTTGAAATGTGGGTCCCTTTGCCCACCTAGGCTGCAAAAAAGTGTCACACATCTGGTATCGCCGTACTCAGGAGAAGTTGGGGAATGTGTTTTGGGGTGTCATTTTACATATACCCATGCTGGGTGAGAGAAATATCTTGGCAAAAGACAACTTTTCCCATTTTTTTATACAAAGTTGGCATTTGACCAATGGTATTTATCTCACCCAGCAAGGGTATATGTAAAATGACACCCCAAAACACATGAGTACAGCGATACCACATGTGTGACACTTTTTTACAGCCTAGATGCGCAAAGGTGCCCAAATTCCTTTTAGGAGGGCATTTTTAGACATTTGGATCCCAGACTTCTTCTCACGCTTTAGGGCCCCTAAAAAGCCAGGGCAGTATAAATACCCCACATGTGACCCCACTTTGGAAAGAAGACACCCCAAGGTATTCAATGAGGGGCCTGGCAAGTTCATAGAAATTATTTTTTTTGCCATAAGTTAGCGGAAATTGATTTTTTTTTAGTTTTTTCTCACAAAGTCTCACTTTCCGCTAACTTAGGACAAAAATCTTTCATGGACTCAATATGCCCCTCAGCGAATACCTTGGGGTGTCTTCTTTCCAAAATGGGGTCAGTTGTGGGGTGTTTGTACTGCCCTGGCATTTGAGGGTCTCCGCAATCATTACATGTATGGCCAGCATTAGGAGTTTCTGCTATTCTCCTTATGTTGAGCATACAGGTAATGAGATTTTTTTTTCCGTTCAGCCTCTGGGCTGAAAGAAAAAAATGAACGGCACAGATTTCTTCATTCGTATCGATCAATGTGGATGAAAAGTCTCTGCCCCCCCAAAAAAAGGAGGGGAAAGGCGTCTGCCAGGACATAGGAGCTCCGCCCAACATCCATACCCACTTAGCTCGTATGCCCTGGCAAACCAGATTTCTCCATTCACATCAATCGATGTGGATGAATAAATCATTGGCGTTTTGTTTTTTTTTTTTTTTTTATATACAAAGTGTTTGCCAAAGCATAGGAACGCCGCCTCCTCCTCAGCTCGTATGCCTTTGCAAACGTATCTTTTACTGCAGAGTAGCCTTTTTGCTTACTGGTGTTTTTTTTTGTTTGTTTTTTTTGTTTTTTTACCTTTATAGAACAAACCTCTCCTTCCCCATGGGTCAATGTGCAAAGCGCAAATCGCCCAAAGATGTGGCGAAGTGCGTTATGCACTTTGTCCCAGGTGAAAGGAGACGTTTGCAGCAGCTGTGAGTGAATGGGCCCTAATAGCCCTGTGTGCCTGTCCTGGTGAGATGTGATCCCTATGCTAGGTGTACCTGTGTGTGGTACTTCCGGAAACACTCTCCAAAGCATAGGGCAGGGTGGTCAGGACAGTCAGGACAGAAATAGCGGGTGTCACGCCTTATTCCACTCCTGCTAAAGACACGACATCTTTTTCGGGGTGACGGTTGGGTTGAGGTACCAGGAACGACATTGGGGAAATGTTGCTCGTGTAGACGGCTAACTACACTGGTGGATGGGGCCACGGAACCTCCTGGGTACAGGAGGTTCTCTATGATCTCTTCCTGAAATTTGAGGAAGGATCCAGTTCTCCCAGCCTTACTGTAGAGAACAAAACTATTATACAGAGCCAATTGAATTAAATATACAGACACCTTCTCATACCAGCGTCTGGTTCTGCGGGAAACTAAATACGGAGACAACATCTGGTCATTGAAGTCTACCCCTCCCATGTGAAGGTTATAGTCGTAGACTGAGAGGGGCTTTTCAATGACACGGGTTGCTCGCTCAATTTGTATTGTCGTGTCTGCGTGAATAGAGGAGAGCATGTAAACGTCACGCTTGTCTCTCCATTTCACCGCGAGCAGTTCTTCGTTACACAATGCGGCCCTCTGCCCCCTTGCAAGACGGGTGCTAACGAGCCGTTGGGGGAAGCCCGCGCGACTAGTTCGCGCGGTGCCACAGGCGCCAATCCGTTCTAAAAACAAATGCCTAAAGAGGGCCACACTTGTGTAGAAATTGTCCACATAAAGATGGTACCCCTTGCCGAATAAGGGTGACACCAAGTCCCAGACTGTCTTCCCACTGCTCCCCAGGTAGTCAGGGCAACCGACCGGCTCCAGGGTCTGATCTTTTCCCTCATAGATCCGAAACTTGTGGGTATAGCCTGTGGCCCTTTCACAGCGCTTATACAATTTGACCCCATACCGGGCGCGCTTGCTTGGGATGTATTGTTTGAAGCCAAGGCGCCCGGTAAAATGTATTAGGGACTCGTCTACGCAGATGTTTTGTGGAGCCGGTCAAAAGCAGGGTGGCCTCTGGGACGGGAGGCGGTGTTGTCGCTAAAGTGCAGGAAACTCAGGATGGCCTCAAAACGTGCCCTGGACATAGCAGCAGAGAACATGGGCATGTGATGAATTGGGTTCGTGGACCAATATGACCGCAATTCATGCTTTTTAGTTAGACCCATGTTGAGGAGAAGGCCCAGAAAAGTTTTAATTTCGGAAACTTGGACTGGTTTCCACCGGAAAGGCTGGGCATAATAGCTTCCCGGGTTGGCGGTTATAAATTGTGTGGCATACCTGTTTGTTTCGGCCACGACTATGTCTAAGAGCTCCGCAGTCAAGAACAGCTAAAAAAATCCCAGGGCCAAACCGATCTGAGCTGTCTCAACCCGAACTCCAGACTAGGCAGTGAAAGGGGGAACTACAGGTACGGTTGAAGTTGGGGACTGCCAATCAGGGTTTGCCAGCACCTCTGGGATTCTAGGGGCTCTACAGGCCCGTCTTTGCGGTGGCTGTGACAGGGTCACTACTGCTCGTGCCACCGTACCAGCTTCAACTGCCCTTCTGGTGCTCGCTACTTCACCAGGTTGAACGGCAGTGCTGGTACTAGGTCCAGGGAGGGCTGCGCTGCTGGTGTATGCCTCACCATGTAATCCGACAGCGCCAGCCCCACTCTGCTGCTCTTGAAGCGGATCCTGCGCAACCTGTGGTCTAGCGACACGGGGCCGGGTACGCCTGGTGCTATCAGGGACCTCAGCCTCCTCGTCCGAACTTTGGGTCAGAGAGCCACTGCTTTCTACAGGTTCGTATTCTGACCTAGGGTTGGGCGATATACCAGTATCACGATATACCGCGGTATTTAAAAAAACGGCGATATGTCGATATCGCTGTTTCCAAAATA
This sequence comes from Bufo gargarizans, assembly GCF_014858855.1. Classification (NCBI taxonomy): domain Eukaryota; kingdom Metazoa; phylum Chordata; class Amphibia; order Anura; family Bufonidae; genus Bufo; species Bufo gargarizans. The sequence goes on from NC_058085.1 coordinate 114,538,595, forward strand.
CTGCGGTATTTTGTGACGTCATCAAAGCGGTCAGCGCACATTGTGCGCTGACCGCTTCTAAACGTGCGCCCGCCCGCCCCTGCACCTTGCATAGCGCTGCCGCTGAGTAACATTACTTCCTCTCGCTACTTCCTGGCCTGGCTCCTTCTTGCTCCGCCTCCCCAAGTCTCCACCCACCATCTGACATCATCACCGTCGTCACCCACCAGTGCCGGCTCTATTGTATATGTGGCGAATCGATCCCCTGTGTGAGTACTGGTGTCTCTTTTCCTGCGGCTGCCTCACTAGTGTGCTCTGGTGACGAAATTATAAACTTACTACTTCCCGTAGCGGCCGCCCCCGGCTCTCCCTCCTCCTCGCTCCCATATTCAAATCTCCGCCCACCGTCATCTGATGTCAGAATCAGAGCACACAAGCGAGGCAGCTGCGGGAAAGGTATATCGCAAAGTATTACTGCATGTATGGTGGCCTGTGGTCACAAGACCTTATTATAACGCCTCCTTGTGGCCCCCCCATACAGTGTAACGCCTTTTTGTGGCCCCCCATACAGTGTAACGCCTCCTTGTGGCCCCCCATACAGTGTAACACCTCCTTGTGGCCCCCCCATACAGTGTAACGCCTCCTTGTGGCCCCCCATACAGTGTAACGCCTCCTTGTGGCCCCCCATACAGTGTAACGCCTCCTTGTGGCCCCCCATACAGTGTAACGCCTCCTTGTGGCCCCCCATACAGTGTAACGCCTCCTTGTAGCCCCCCCATACAGTGTAACGCCTCCTTGTAGCCCCCATACAGTGTAACGCCTCCTTGCGGACCCCCATACAGTGTAGCGCCTCCTTGCGGCCCCCCATACAGTATAACGTCTCCTTGTGGCTGCCCCCATACAGTGCAACGTCTCCTTGTGGCCCCCCATACAGTACAACGTCTCCTTGTGGCCCCCCATACAGTGCAACGTCTCCTTGTGGCTGCCCCCATACAGTATAACGTCTCCTTGTGGCTGCCCCCATACAGTATAACGTCTCCTTGTGGCCCCCCATACAGTATAATGTCTCCTTGTGGCCCCCCATGCAGTATAATGTCTCCTTGTGGCTGCCCCCATACAGTATAACGCCTCCTTGTGGCTGCCCCCATACAGTATAAAGCCTCCTTGTGGCTGCCCCCATACAGTATAAAGCCTCCTTGTGGCTGCCCCCATACAGTATAAAGCCTCCTTGTGGCTGCCCCCATACAGTATAAAGCCTCCTTGTTGCTGCCCCCATACAGTATAAAGCCTCCTTGTGGCTTCCCCCATACAGTATAAGGTCTCCTTGTGGCCCCCCATACAGTATAAAGCCTCCTTGTGGCTGCCCCCATACAGTATAAAGCCTTCTTGTGGCTGCCCCATACAGTATAAAGCCTCCTTGTGGCCCCCCCCCATACAGTATAACGTCTCCTTGTGGCTGCCCCCATACAGTATAAAGCCTCCTTGTGGCTTCCCCCATACAGTATAAGGTCTCCTTGTGGCCCCCCATACAGTATAAAGCCTCCTTGTGGCTGCCCCCATACAGTATAAAGCCTTCTTGTGGCTGCCCCATACAGTATAAAGCTTCCTTGTGGCCCCCCCATACAGTATAAAGCCTCCTTGTGGCTGCCCCCATACAGTATAAAGCCTCCTTGTGGCTTCCCCCATACAGTATAACGTCTCCTTGTGGCCCCCCCATACAGTATAAAGCCTTCTTGTGGCTGCCCCCATACAGTATAAAGCCTTCTTGTGGCTGCCCCATACAGTATAAAGCCTCCTTGTGGCCCCCCTATACAGTATAACGTCTCCTTGTGGCTGCCCCCATACAGTATAAAGCCTCCTTGTGGCTTCCCCCATACAGTATAAGGTCTCCTTGTGGCCCCCCATACAGTATAAAGCCTCCTTGTGGCTGCCCCATACAGTATAAAGCCTTCTTGTGGCCCCCCCATACAGTATAACGTCTCCTTGTGGCTGCCCCCATACAGTATAACGTCTCCTTGTGGCCCCCCATACAGTATAACGCCTCCTTGTGGCTGCCCCCATACAGTATAACGCCTCCTTGTGGCTGCCCCCATACAGTATAACGTCTCCTTGTGGCCCCCCATACAGTATAACGCCTCCTTGTGTTTTTTTTCTTTTAAATGGGTATTTATTGCGATATATATCGTTATCGCGATACATTTTTTAATATCGTTATCGTCTGATAATTTTTGATATCGTCCAACCCTATTCTGACCCGCTAGATTCATCAGATGACGGTTCCCATTCCTCATCCGACTGGGTCAGATACCTGTAGGCCTCTTCAGAAGAATACCCCCTGTTTGACATTTGGGCAACTAAATTTAGGGGTATTCCCTGAGACTACCCAAGAAAAAAAGCAAGCCTGTCTTACAAAGGAGAGGCTAGCGAAGTACCGGCGGCCGCTGCGGTTGATAAAAAATATCAAAACTGATTTTTTTTTATCGCTGCAGCGCGTGTAAAGTGAATGTGCAGTGATCAAAAAAAAATAATTTTTGTCACTGCGGTGGGGCGGGTGTGGGCGAACGCACGTGTGGGCGACCGATCAGGCCTGATTGGGCAAACACTGCGTTTTGGGTGGAGGGTGACCTAAAGTGACACTAATACTATTATAGATCTGACCGTGATCAGTTTTGATCACTTCCAGATACTATAAAAGTACAAATGCTGATTAGCGATACGCTAATCAGCGAATCAGTGACTGCGGTGCGGTGGGCTGGGCGCTAACCGATCCCTAAACTACCTAACCAAGGGGCCTAAACTATCCTAAAACCTAACGGTCAATACCAGTGAAAAAAAAAGTGACAGTTTGCACTGATCACTTTTTTCCTTTCACTAGTGATTGACAGAGGCGATCAAAGGGGTGATCAAAGGGTTAATTGGGGTGCAGGGGGGTGATCTGGGGCTAGTGTGTACTGTTGGTGCTACTCACTGTGAAGCCTGCTCCTCTGCTGGATCCAACCGACGAAAAGGACCAGCAGAGGAGCAGGGCAGCCATATAACAGATCATATTTACTAATATGATCTGTTATCTGGCACTTGATTGTTTTTTTTTTTTAAATCATCAGCTTGCCAGCCGCGATCATTGGCTGGCAAGCTGATGACGCAACCCCCCCCTTGACGAAATGTTGGCCCGAACTGCGCATGCACGGGCCGGCAAAGCACGTCATCTCGCGTCTCGCGAGATGACGCGTATATGCGTGACTCTGCACAGCGCTGCCGCCTCCGGACCGCACATCTGCGTTAGGCGGTCCGGAGGCAGTTAAATAGCCTTATAACCACTGGGAGCACAATGGGACATTATTACTACTGGGGGGGCACTGTGGGACATTATTGCTACAGGGGGTTCTGTGGGGGCCTTAATATTATTGGGCACAATATGGAGGGAACTAATCCTAACAGGGACACTCCCAATGAGCATCAGACTGGGTAGGGGGCACTATTACTAATGATGGCACTGTGGGAGAGATTTACTATTGATAGGACTTCTGGGAGCACTTTGGGGACAATCTCTTTTGCACTGTTTTGTCTACAGTTTAGTATTTGGGGATATTTGGGAGCACAGTAGCAGCTGGATAACACTGTTGGGGCACCAGGAAGAGGAAGATGATAGACACGTGAGTAACCTAAGATGTCTGTGTGGTAAACTGTGAAAAAACTGCTGAAATAAGTCATTATGTGTTGTTTGAGCCAAATGGAGAAGATGAGGAAAGAGAACCTCTATATCAGAGGAGACATCACTGGATGTAAGATACATGGTGCTGTATTCGCCTGTCCAAATATGCCTTTAGCACTGGGGCTGAGGGGTTAGGGCTTGAGCCACAAATCTTTTGAGACCATAGCCACACCCCTACTTTTAACCTTTGGCTTAAAATGGAAAATCAAAAATTAACTTTTAAAATTTCACTTATATTTTCCTTTTATTCTTGTAGAAACCTAAAGGGTTAACAGTTTGTTTTGAATAATTTGAGGGGTATAGTTTCTAAAACTGGGTTATGGGTGGTTTCTATTTTGTAAGTGCCATAAAATGACTTCATAACTGAATTGGTCCTTTTAAAAAGTCAGTTTTGGAAATTTCTTGAACATAACATCTAAAAAAATAAAATTACATTTACAAGATGCCAACATAAAGAAGACGTGGTGAATGTAAAGTTATAACTATTTTATGAGGTTTTACTATTTGTCTTAAAATGTGAAAATTGAGAACTTTTCCAATTTTTGGTAAATTTGGGATTTTTTTAAATAAAGGTAAAATATACTGACTTAAATTTGCCACTGACAAGAAGTACGATGTACTACGAAGAAAAACCGTCACTGCAATTTTATTTGCTCAAAAGGATTTATTGGTCACTCATGTGACGCGCGTTTCGACACTCACAGGTGTCTTTTTCAAACAGAAAGGGAGCAGCAGTATTTCTTCGTTGTGCAGACTTCGGGATTACATCCGCAAGAACGAGCACTCGTCGACTAACGCGCAGTGCTGCCTGACCTTACCATACATCGATGAAGTACGATGTGACATGAAAAAATATCAGAATCGCATTGATAAGTAAAAGTATTCCAAAGTTATTACCACACAATGTGACATGTCAGATTTGCAAAAATAGGGTCAGGAAAGTGAAAAATGCCTGGATCCTGAAGGGGTTAAAAGCAATCAATTCTCAAAACGTGTCAATAAGGGCTCATGCACACAAACATATTTTCCGTATTTATCCATTCAATTTCGGGGGCCGCAAAAGATGTGTAACCCCTGTAAGGCTCCATTCAGAAATTTTTTGGGCACAAGTTAGCGGAAATTGATATATTATTTTTTTTCTTACAAAGTCTCATATTCCACTAACTTGTGACAAAAAATAAAATCTCACATGAACTCGCCATACCCCTCACAGAATCCAAATGTTTAAAAAAATTTGACATTTATATTTCAGACTTCTTCTCATGCTTTAGGGCCCCTAAAATACCAGGGCAGTATAAATACCCCACATGTGACCCCATTTCGGAAAGAAGACACCCCAATGTATTCGCTGAGGGGCATATTGAGTCCATGAAAGATTTAACTTTTTGTCCCAAGTTAGCGGAAAGGGAGACTTTGTGAGAAAAAACAAAAAAATCAATTTCCGCTAACTTGTGCAAAAAATAAAAAATCTTCTATGAACTCGCCGTGCCCCTCATTGAATACCTTGGGGTGTCTTCTTTCCAAAATGGGGTCACATGGGGGGTATTTATACTGCCCTGGCATTTTAGGGGCCCTAAAGTGTGAGAAGAAGTCTGGGATCCAAATGTCTAAAAATGCTCTCCTAAAAGGAATTTGGGCCCCTTTGCGCATCTTGGCTGCAAAAAAAAGTGTCACACGTGGTATCGCCGTACTCAGGAGAAGTTGGGCAATGTGTCTCTATAATGGCAACTTTGTAGAAAAAAATGGGAAAAGTTGACTTTTAGAGAGATATTTCTCTCACCCAGCATGGGTATATGTAAAAATACACCCCAAAACACATTGCCCAACTTCTCCTGAGTATGGCAATACCACATGTGTGACACTTTTTTGCAGCCTAGGTGGGCAAAGGGGCCCACATTCCAAAGAGCACCTTTAGGATTTCACAGGGCATTTTTAACACATTTGGATTTCAAACTACTTCTCACACATTAGGGCCCCTAAAATGCCAGGGCAGTATAACTACCCCACAAGTGACCCCATTTTGGAAAGAAGACACCCCAAGGTATTTCGTGATGGGCATAGTGAGTTCATGGAAGTTTTTATTTTTGGTCACAAGTTAGTGGAATATGAGACTTTGTAAGAAAAAATAAATAAATCATTTTCCGCTAACTTGTGACAAAAAATAAAAAGTTCTATGAACTCACTATGCCCATCAGCGAATACCTTAGGGTGTCTACTTTCCGAAATGGGGTCATTTGTTGGGTTTTTCTACTGTCTGGACATTGTAGAACCTCAGGAAACATGACAGGTGCTCAGAAAGTCAGTGCTGCTTCAAAAAGCGGAAATTCACATTTTTGTACCAGAGTTTGTAAACGCTATAACTTTTACCCAAACCATTTTTTTTACCCAAACATTTTTTTTTCTACAAAGAAATGTAGAACAATAAATTTTGACAAAAATGTATATAGAAATGTATTTAAAAAAAAATAAAAATTGCAACTGAAAGTGAAAAATGTCAATTTCGGTAAATTTCGATTAATAACAAAAAAAGTTAAAATGTCAGCAGCAATGAAATACCACCAAATGAAAGCTCTATTAGTGAGAAGAAAAGGAGGTAAAATTCATTTGGGTGGTAAGTTGCATAATGGTGAAAGTAGTGTAGTGAAGAATTGTAAAAAGTGGTCTGGTCATTAAGGGTGTTTAAGCTAGGGGGTCTGAGGTGGTTAAAGTGACACCCAGTGCTGAAATATTGTACCAACAGCACAGTTACATCCAGTCTCTTATTAAAGGTGGTTGCGCAGGCAATATATTGATGACCTATCCTCAATATAGATGGCCGAAACGTCACTTACTATACACAGCCGCAAATGTCTAATAAAGAATTCCTGCTTTTCAACGCAAATATTGGAGTTTTCATATTCTTATTGAAACGGGGTGGGAACCCGACTTCCAGCAGAAAACATACGGCAGAGTGCCACAAAGTTTTGCTTATATAAACTATCCTCAATATAGGTCATCAATATGTGATCGGTCCGACACCCCCACCGATCAACTGTTTGAAGAGGAGGTGGCGCTCCATGTGAACACTGCTTCCTCTTCATTAGGCCGAATGCACACGGCCGTGAGCGGTCCATGGAACCGTGGACTGGAGCGCACGGCGTCATTGGTTGCTATGACGCCTTGCGCTCCCTGCTGCCGCCGCAATACAGTAGTACACTGGTATGATCTATACGAGTGTATTACTGTACTGTGGCGGCAGGAGGGAGAGCACGGCGTCATAGCAACCAATGACGCCGTGCGCTCCTGCTCTCAGCAGGAATCCAGGCCGCGGTTCCACGGACCTCTCACGGCCGTGAAAAACGGCCGTGGGCATTCAGCCTAATGAAGAGAAAGCAGCAGTTGCACAAACAGCTGATCACTAGGGGGCACAATTTTATTCAGAGAACACCTTTCGAGAATATTTTAGTTCTCTTCCTCAGATCCTTGGTAAAACATATTTCCACATATACTGTACCTCCTCCCTCCAAGATAAGGATGGGGCTTACAAGTAACGAGCACAAATAATAAACAGGGATAAGTTATATATAAGCATATGCTGACATTATTGGCTGCAGATTGGCATTTATGAGCACAGACAGTTTCTAGGGAATTTTGTTGACAGGGTGAACATCAAAAAAGTATTGATTAATCAAAACTTGAAAAATGGAAATAAAAAGATAAAGGTCATAGGCAAAACACATAACTGTTATGATTCATGGACCATCACCAGATGGCTATGATGACTTTTTCCAAAGACTGCAGAGTTTACTCCTCAGTTATGCTAGGCTCTTGCTTTTGCAGCCCATCCTCACCCCCCATAGCAACGCAATTTTAGTCCTCAGACTCCTAAATGAATTCAGTCCTCAGGTAAATTAATTTAGACCCCCTAAATGAAACAGACCTGGTCCAGTATTCTAATTTAATTCAGACACTAGACCCATTAAATGAATTCAGTCCCCAGACTAGTAGCCTAAATTTAATTCAGACTCGGGATCAGGCCTTTTAAATTTATCAGACCCTTTACTTACCTTCCTGGCTGCTTTTCCTCTCCGGGCTCTACTATACTGGATTCGGATGTGCCGTCCATTCTCAGGACGTTGCATGACTTACATGAGTGTTGTACGGTGCCAGGCCTCAGGCAGTGATGCCTGGAACTGAGTGAGTTGGTTAATTATACCAGCACACTTAAGCTAATTTAACCAGTCACTGCTGTTGAGCTGCCTGCCTACTTGCTTACATTGTGCCACTGAATGATTGCAAGGATTGGTATCTGAATGACCATGATAAGTTGTGTGAGCACTGCCCAGTTTGCACCCCCAACGCCAGCTCTGCAAACCACATTCCTCATGTCACCACTGGGATTTGTCTTGAGCCCCCCCCCCCCCCAAGATTTTCCCAGGATTGGCTGTTCACCATTTATGTACCTTATTTTTAAATCTAGATTGTATAAGTGGGTTCTTTGCTCCACGGGGTATTCAGAGGGATCCTTGGGGTGGTGAGATGCCTACCTTTTGAAACCGCTGCATCTTCTCCGTTTGTCAAAGATGGTGCTGAGAAAGTAAAGTAAGATTGAATATGCATGTCCACCTCATCGCATTTAAAGGGGTTCCCCAAGTATGATTTCAAATGAACGCCAGCAAACCTTTCCTAAAATGTAAGCCAGACTGGGTGGGTGGAGGACACCAGTCCTGCTCAAATTCTAGAAAAAAGCCCCTTTAATCAGGTGGATGCAGTAAAGGCTGTTAAATAGAATAAGGTGGTGGTGCTATGTTAGCTTTCTAGGGATATAAGTATTTTTAAGAACTGTAAATACAAAAATATTCACTTTGTGGGTGGAAATCTCCCTTTAAGCTATTTGATCCTATAGCCGTATTTCTCCTTTTCAACATGAAATGGGAACTCTTCTTTTATATGTAATAATTAGCTGAGGACTTAAGTGGATTTTGGCCACAATTTGTACTATTGTCCCATTAGTTCATTATGCGTGTCATTTACAAATTGTATTATTTTGGTTTACTGTTTTTGTAGGGTAAAGACAAAGGGACATAAAAGGCTGTGCCCTTCATATGGTGCTATTCTCAAAATTGGGTTTACAGCTTGGGTCACCTTTGATACACGAGAATTGATCATACTGATCGGTTAGGATTATTGCTAACATTGAGCATTTCCAGATGCCTACTAGCTCAAATCCCCTTTGTGTAAACCCAAACTTATGAGATTTAAAGCCTGGCTAGCAGGATGCTCCCCATTTAACCACCTCAGCTCCCCTAGCTTAAACACCCTTAATGACCAGACCACTTTTTACAATTCTGCACTACACTATTTTCACGGTTTATTGCTCGGTCATACATCTTACCACCCAAATGAGTTTTACCTCCTTTTCTTCTCACTAATAGAGCTTTCATTTGGTGGTATTTCATTGCTGCTGACATTTTTACTTTATTTTATATTAATCGAAATTTACCGAAATTTTTGCAAAAAAATGATATTTTTTACTTTCAGTTGTAATGTTTTTTAAAAAAAACTACATTTCTATATAAATGTATTGTTCTACATGTCTTTGATAAAAAAAAATCTTTGGGTAAAAAAAAAAAATGGTTTGGGTAAAAGTTATAGCGTTTACAAACTATGGTACAAAAATGTGAATTTCCACTTTTTGAAGCAGCTCTGACTTTCTGAGCACCTGTCATGTTTCCTGAGGTAGACACCCTAAGGTATTCGCTGATGGGCATAGTGAGTTCATAGAACTTTTTATTTTTTGTCACAAGTTAGCGGAAAATGATGATTTTTTTAATTTTTTTTCCTTACAAAGTCTCATTTTCCACTAACTTGTGACCAAAAATAAAAACTTCCATGAACTCACTATGCCCATCACGAAATACCTTGGGGTGTCTTCTTTCCAAAATGGGGTCACTTGTGAGGTAGTTATACTGCCCTGGCATTTTAGGGGCCCTAATGCGTGAGAAGTAGTTTGAAATCAAAATGTGTAAAAAATCCCCTGTGAAATCCTAAAGGTGCTCTTTAGAATGTGGGCCCCTTTGCCCACCTAGGCTGCAAAAAAGTGTCACACATGTGGTATCCCGTACTCAGGAGAAGTTGGGCAATGTGTTTTGGGGTGTATTTTTACACATGCCCATGCTGGGTGAGATAAATATCTCTGTCAAATGACAACTTTGTATAAAAAAAATGGGAAAAGTTGTCTTTTAGAGAGATATTTCTCTCACCCAGCATGGGTATATGTAAAAAGACACCCCAAAACACATTGCCCAACTTCTCCTGAGTACGACGATACCACATGTGTGACACTTTTTTGCAGCCTAGATGCGCAAAGGGGCCCAAATTCCTTTTAGGAGGGCATTTTTAGACATTTGGATCCCAGACTTCTTCTCACGCTTTAGGGCCCCTAAAATGCCAGTGCAGTATAAATACCCCACATGTGACCCCATTTTGGAAAGAAGACACCCCAAGGTATTCAATGAGGGGCATGGCGAGTTCATAGAAGATTTTTATTTTTTTGGCACAAGTTAGCGGAAATTGATTATTATTATATTTTTTCTCACAAAGTCTCCCTTTCCGCTAACTTGAGACAAAAAGTTCAATCTTTCATAGACTCAATATGCCCCTCAGCGAATACCTTGGGGTGTTTCTTTCCGAAATGGGGTCACATGTGGGGTATTTATACTGCCCTGGCATTTTAGGGGCACTAAAGCGTGAGAAGAAGTCTGGTATATAAATGTCTAAAAAAATTTACGCATTTGGATTCCGTGAGGGGTATGGTGAGTTCATGTGAGATTTTATTTTTTGTCACAAGTTAGTGGAAAAAGAGACTTTGTAAGAAAAAACTAAAAAAAAAATCAATTTCCGCTAACTTGTGCCAAAAAAATGTCTGAATGGAGCCTTACAGGGGGTGATCAATGACAGGGGGGTAATCAGGGAGTCTATATGGGGTGATCACCCCCCCCCCCCCCCCCCGTAAGGCTCCATTCAGAGGTCCGTATGTGTTTTGCGGATCTGTAAAACAGATACGGATGTCTGAATGGAGGCTTACGGGGAGGGGGGGGGGATCACCCCATATAGACTCCCTGATCACCCCCCTGTCATTGCTCACCCCCCTGTAAGGCTCCATTCAGACGTCCGTATGTGTTTTGCGGATCCGATCCATGAATCCGTAAAACACATGCGGACGTCTGAATGGAGCCTTACAGGGGGGTGATCAATGACGGGGGGGGGGGATCAGGGAGTCTATATGGGGTGATCACCCCCCTCTCATTGATCACCCCCTTTAAGGCTCCATTCAGACGCCCATATGTGTTTTGCGGATCCGATCCATGAATCCGTGGTTCCGTAAAACACATACGAACGTCTGAATGGAGCCTTACAGGGGGGTGATCAATGATAGGGGGGTGATCAGGGAGTCTATATGGGGTGATCAGGGGTTAATAAGTGACAGGGGGGGTGTAGTGTAGTGTGGTGCTTGGTGCTACTTATTACAGAGCTGCCTGTGTCCTCTGGTGGTAGATCCAAGCAAAAGGGACCACCAGAGGACCATGTAGCAGGTATATTAGATGCTGTTATGAAAACACCATCTAATATACCTGTTAGGGGTTAAAAAAATCGCATCTACAGCCTGCCAGCGAACGATCGCCGCTGCCAGGGTGTAGATCCATTCGCTTACCTGCAGTTCCTGTGAATGCGCGCGTCTCGCGAGATGATGCGCCGATGTGTGACTGTGCCTGAGTGAGCCGCCTCCGGAACGCGATCCTGCGTTAGGTGGTCTGGAGGCGGTTAAATGGGTTCTGCACTTTGTTTAAACTTATGATCTATCTTCTGGATAGATCATCAGCATCTGAACGGCGGGGGTCCGACACCTGGGACCCCCGCCGATCAGCTGTTTGAGAAGGCAGCGGCGCTCCAGCAGCGCCGCGGCCTTCTCACTATTTACTGCTGGCCCAATGAAGTCACGACTTGTATCAACTTGCCTGGGCTCGGCTAAGCTCTGTTAACTTGAATGGAGCTTAGCCCCGCCCAGGCAAGTTGATACTAGTCGTGACGTCACTGCGCCTGCAGTAAACAGTGAGAAGTATTTTCCGTTAATTCTTGTGGAACACCTAAAGGGTTAACAAAGTTTGTAAAATCAGTTTTAAATACCTTGAGGGGTGTAGTTTCTAGAATGGGGTCATTTTTGGGTTGTTTCTATTATGTAAGCCTCACAAAGTGACTTCAGACCTGAACTGGTCCTTAAAAAGTTGGTTTTTGAAAATTTCAGAGACATTTAAAGATTTACTTCTAAACTTCTAAGCCTTGTAACGTCCCCCCCAAAAAAAAATGTCATTCCCAAAATGATCCTAACATGAAGTAGACATGTGGGGAATGTAAAGTAATAAATATTTTTGTAGGTATTACCATGTATTATAGAAGTAGAGAAATTTAAACTTTTTTCCAAATTTGGTATTTTTTTTATAAATAAAAATGAATTTTTTTAACTCTATTTTACCAGTGTCATGAAGTACAATATGTGACGAAAAAACTGGTCAATTTGCAAAAAATGGCCTGGTCCTTAAGGTGAAATAAGGCTGTGTCCTTAAGGAGTTAAGAAGGGGGCCCTTCACCTCTTAAGTGACAACACATTATTCCTCCATTTTAAAAGAACAAATTGGATTTACTTTCCATGTGAGAAAATCAACAATTTCTAAAATGTTTTTCCTTCTGCAATCACTGGAGCGCTTTATTCCACCGTCATTAGTAATGTATAGTCATCCTGCCTTTTGTGTGGTTTCTGCTCAAAGACACCAGCCTCTTGCATCATCTTCTCATTCTTGACTCTGCTGCTCCCCATCTTACTCACTCCAGAAAAACAATGCAATTAATTTTCTCCAGCGCAATCATGCATAGATTTAATAAGCATCCAAAGGTATGATCAGTGTGTGCTGTGCATGCCAAATTAATCCTCTCTTGACTTTTTTCCTCTTTGAATCTTAATGAATTGAAGAAAAAAAATGTTTATTAAAGTGAGAACAGGGGAGGCACAGGCTCCACATCTTTGGTTCAAAAGTTCACTCCGTTCCCCAAAGGCTCATCTGAGGGAAGGGAGAGTGTGTGCGCATCTGTTTTTCTCTTTAAAAGGGAAGGAAAAGCCAGGGTCCTATTTACTAAACACTGCCTTTCATGTTCACGTTTCCTGGTGGATAGACCTGGAAGAGGCTTTCAGACAGTGGACAGTTAAAGGATAGAGGAGCAGGCCCCAGCATGGGACCGTTTCAAGTGCATGTATCACCAGTGAAATTGCTCTTTATGACCTTCCTGAGCATTAGTAGAAAACATGTTTTTGGGACTTTGTGAATGTAAGAACACTTGTGCATCACGATCTGGAGATCCATTTTGTGTTTTTTTAACATCCGAGGATATTCCTGAAGTTTTTTCCTCCTGTCTCCTGATTTTCTATTTGATCTGAAACCCCCAGGTCATTCAGGTAGTTCTAACTACAGCAAATCCTGATTATATGCATAATTGCAGAAGTTCTGAAGTATGCTTTAGTCTTTTTGGATAATCTCATTTTACAAATATCCATGTTGATTTGGAGTTTTGTGCCCAATGAACTTGGTGGCAGTATTGCAGGCAAAACCAAGGAATTCCTTGTATCTAATATATAAAGCTGAGTGTATGTATGTGTGTGTGCGCTAAAGGAATCCGCACTGTCACACTTACAATCACGAAATTTGGCATACAGGTACGACAGGTGTCCAGGATGGTTTTAGACTGGGTTTCAGCTCTCTTGGACGTACCGTTCCTGAGATATTCCCCAAAAATGTAAATATCGCACTTCACATGACCCACATTAGCCAATAGAAGCCTGCAGGTCTTTCTCTTTATATCCTAACTGCCATACACGGTCACATGACCCTTATCAGACAGTAGAAGCTCGCAGGTCCTTAGTCTCCACATACACACAGTTTTACACCAGGTTTCCATAACAACCCAACCATTTTTCTTCAACTTTAAAGGGGCAAGGCGCTGTGGATGACACTATTAAGGGAGCGGAGTGCTGTGCAGGTCACAGTACAGGGGCAGGTAGGGTGGCCATTCAGGCCCCCCCCCCTCTGCAGCCAAAGGGGATTGAAAAAATGAAGTTAAAAATCAACTTCTGTCAGCTGCAGGGATGGGAGGAAAGGTGAATTTCTCGCTGCAGCTCACGCACAGACTGCACAGTGCTGCTGTCTCAGGCCCTACGCCAGAAGGACAGGGAGTCTGAAAGCCTGACTGTCCAGCCTAAAACTGGACCTCTGGCCAACCTAGGGGAAGGGCTGCTTTGGAGGTCACAGTTAAGGGGACGGTCTGCTATGGAGGTTAGTGTTAAGGGGCAGATTGCTGTAGAGGCCACTGTTAAGGGGACGGAGTGTTGTGGAAATCACTGTTAAGGAGATGGGGTACTGTGGAGGTCACTAATAAAGGGGCGGGCTGCTGTGGAGATCACTGTTAAGGGGGCGGGCTGCTGTGGAGGTCACTGTTAAGGGGGCGGGATGCTGTGGAGGTTTCTATTAAGGGGGCAGGGAACGGTGGAGGTCACAGTTAAAGGGACAGTCTGCTATGGAGGTCAGTGTTAAGGGGTGGGGTGCTGTAGAGGTCACTGTTAAAGGGGTGGGATGTTGTAGAGGGCACATTTTAAGTGAACGGAGCTCTGTGGAGGTCACTGTTAAGGGGGCGGGTTATTGTGGAAATCACTGTTAACAAGACTGGGTACTGTGGAGGTCACTAATAACTGGGCTGCCGCTGTGGAGGTCACTGTTAAAGGGGAGCGTGCTGTGGATGTTACTGTTAAGGGTGCAGGCTGCTGTGGAGGTCACTGTTAAAGGGGAGGGTGCTGTGGATGTTACTCTTAAGGAGGAAGGCCGCTGTGGAGGTCACTGTTAAAAGGTCGGGGTACTGTAGATGTCACTGTTATAGTGGATACTGTCGATATCTTTTTAACGACACACACAAACATTGATTAGTTCTCCTTCTAGGAAATCGAAATTTTTTTATTTTTTTTTGGTAACCTCACTGAATTGGATATTGGTGCCCAAAATTGTAACTTCTGCATGACTTTAAAGGATCTAAACGTTGAAACCATAAAAAATGGTCAATGGCCAATCATGCAGCTTTGAAGCCAACATGAGGAAAAGTGGTACAGTGCTGTCTCATTGCCGTTGTCACTTCATGCTAGGAATCAACAGGAGGTCATAGTCATCTGACCGCCTGTGATCAGACATTTTTAGCATATCCTAGCAATATGCTATCACTGTCTTAAAAGAAAAGGAAAAGTGCAATAGGAGCCGCACTGCGAAAAGCGTACAAGTGGAGTGCCAGCGGCTGTGAAGGCGGTCCCCCTTCAAGGCATACAGTAGAAAGAAACTCCACAGCACTTCCAAGGTGTAAAATAAAGACGATTTTTATTCACCAGACAGCAACGTTTCGATCCTTCTCTTTGGGATCTTTCTCAAGCAGTGACAAACATACTAGTGTTGAGTGCTTTTTTTTATACACCTTAACATAGTTAATCAATCAAGTTCCAAATCATCTCAATTAATCAAGTATATATGTGATATAGTGAAAAATACATAAAAAAGGAAGTGAATATACAGTCTACATCAATCTTGTACCTTATATATAATGTCAATATATTCAATATACATTTTACACCAAAAGAAATATAACAATTTGTGATAAATCAAAGTATAATCAACATGATTAGTGATTACATCCATATGGTCATGGTTTAATTATAATAAATGTGCAGGTGTACCTGTTAAAAACAATCATAATCCAGGAAGGTCCTGAAGCGAACGTGGAGAGTGATCCGCATGGAATTCAGCGTGCCTATATTACATCTGCGCATGTCATAGGACTTTGAAGAACTGTCGCGTCATGTGATCAGCATTCAGATCACATGATCGCTTTGGCCGTGTTGTCTTATCTCCGCCCCTTGGTAATACAGCGTCATGCGTTCCAGAGTGGAGCGCAGAGCGTCAACGTACGTGAAGGAGATCTCCTAAGAAACAGACTGCATTCCAACAACCAAGTGAAGCGCAAGCGTCTCCATGGAGACAGGCGCTCTCATCTAGGGGCCGATCAATCCCAGTGTACACTGCCAAACACAGGTCAGATCGCAGCGCACAGCAGAAGTAGCGCAGGGGGGTGTACCTAGGATATGGCATCAGGTCTGGGAGAGGTGGAAAGTGGAATCAATCCAGAATCGATCAACACAGATACACCATCCGTAAGAAACGAATGGACCTTCCTGTCCCCAAACACTTTGTTGATCTTGAGCACCATTAACGTGATTTAAAATGTATGTTAATAGACCATATACCCACTCCTAGAGGTGGTGGGAATCGACAGCTCCTTTTGAAAAAACGCGAGATGCTATGGATCTCCAAACTTAACACATTGAAACCGGCTGGACTTAATGTAGACTTCAGACCGTGGATCTTGTCCTGATTGGCATTGTGGATGTTGCTGACATTTTTGTTCCTGGGTACATGTACTAGTGCCCCCTGTTTAAATATCGTGGGTGATATACAAAATAATTATATTGTATTTTATTGTCTTTGCAGTTTATCATTCAGGATTGGTCCGTAATGTGAAAAGTGGACGTGGAAAAGTGATCAAGCATGTGAAGTAGACGATGGATTGATCACAGAACATAATGACAGATTTTTTACGTGAATATGATTATACGGTGATTTTATCACTTATTTCAACTTCTTCAACATATATCTATATGAATTCAGCAAAGCCCCTATATATCATTGATAATTTTATCATTTGATATATTGTGATATGTCGCCCGCTGTGGGTGCCGTACCGTTCTCTGCCTATGCTCCTTACTTGGAACTGACACAAACACGTTTTGTGTGTAATAGCAGATATGGAGATAGTGTGTGGTGCTTACCTGGATGGGTTATCGACTGGGATTGGTGCATTTACTAATGATATCACATTAGGATAGAATTTTATTCCCCGTAATCCAGAGGATGTAGCTATCATTTGATCATGTTAACTCCCAGGGATGGGTGTTCACTGACAATGATGGCATTTTGATCTGTGGACTTGTGTTACACACACATGACTCACAGACACGACTCCTCGTAAGACTAGGGGTGTGAGCCACGTACTTGGGGATGAATTGGCCCTAATACGACAATTTGCTGTGTAGTGTTGAGATACAATGTCCCCCAAGTGGCAGATTGAGGTGTGCCTTTTGATACTTAAAATATATACTTAGTTACTTTCCACCTCTCCCAGACCTGATGCCATATCCTAGGTACACCCCCCTGCGCTACTTCTGCTGTGCGCTGCGATCTGACCTGTGTTTGGCAGTGTACACTGGGATTGATCTGCCCCTAGATGCGAGCGCCTGTCTCCATGGAGACGCTTGCGCTTCACTTGGTTGTTGGAACGCAGTCTGTTTCTTAGGAGATCTCCTTCACGTACGTTGACGCTCTGCGCTCCACTCTGGAACGCATGACGCTGTATTACCAAGGGGCGGAGATAAGACAACACGGCCAAAGCGATCATGTGATCTGAATGCTGATCACATGACGCGACAGTTCTTCAAGGTCCTATGACATGCACAGATGTAATATAGGCACGCTGAATTCCATGCGGATCGCTCTACACGTTCGCTTCAGGACCTTCCTGGATTATGATTGTTTTTAACAGGTACACCTGCACATTTATTATAATTAAACCATGACCATATGGATGTAATCACTAATCATGTTGATTACACTTTGATTTATCACAAATTGTTATATTTCTTTTGGTGTAAAATGTATATTGAATATATTGACATTATATATAAGGTACAAGATTGATGTAGACTGTATATTCACTTCCTTTTTTATGTATTTTCACTATATCACATATATACTTTATTAATTGAGATGATTTGGAACTTGATTGATTAACTATGTTAAGCTGTATAAAAAAGCACTCAACACTAGTATGTTTGTCACTGCTTGAGAAAGATCCCAAAGAGAAGGATCGAAACGTTGCTGTCTGGTGAATAAAAATCGTCTTTATTTTACGCCTTGGAAGTGCCGTGGAGTTTCTTTCTACTGTCTTAAAAGAAAGAGTTTTTTAATGGTCTTCCACCAAGCCTGCATTTCTTCTCCCACTGTATATATGCTCCAAAGAGAAACCAGAGTATGACTCTTCTCCTCTCGCAAAGGAGTGATGCACACTGCTGTATTATAAATCTGTAATACAAAACCCATCTCCTGTTATACTGCACCCGGTTTAGTACTGGTGCGCCGATTGCACCCAAAACTAACTCAGAATCAATAATTTCATATGGCTATAGGCAGCTCCTGGGGCAAGGTTCTGGTGACGTACTGTTCTTGCACATGTGATTGCTGAGGCTGGTGAGTGGCTGCTGCAGTCCCATGAAAAAAAAAACTGATCTTAATCACTTTCAGTCTTGCAGGGACCCACAGGAGCTGCAGTGCTGGAACTGAAGGTGTTTTAAAACATGAGTTGTTTTTTTTTTTTTTTTTTTTTACATGTATTGCCTGCTGCCACTGTTTTAATGATACTGCATAACACCTTTACCCAAAATGCAAGGTTAAGGCCTCTTTCACACTTGCGTTGTCCGGATCCGGCGTGTACTCCACTTGCCGGAATTACACGCCGGATCCGGAAAAACGCAAGTGTACTGAAAGCATTTGAAGACGGATCCGTCTTCAAAATGCTTTCAGTGTTACTATGGCACCCAGGACACTATTAAAGTCCTGGGTGCCATAGTAGTAGTGGGGAGCGGGGGAGCAGCATACTTACCATCCGTGCGGCTCCCGGGGCGCTCCAGAATGACGTCAGAGCGCCCCATGCGCATGGATCATGTGATCCATGCGATCACGTCATCCATGCGCCTGGGGCGCCCTGACGTCACTCTGGAGCGCCCCGGGAGCCGCACGGACGGTAAGTATGCTGCTCCCCGCTCCCCACTACAGTTTACCATGGCTGCCAGGACTTTAGCGTCCCGGCAGCCATGGTAACCATTGAGAAAAAGCTAAACGTCGCATCCGGCAATGCGCCGAAACGACGTTTAGCTTAAGGCCGGATCCGGATCAATGCCTTTCAATGGGCATTCATTCCGGATCCGGCCTTGCGGCAAGTGTTCCGGATTTTTGGCCGGAGCAAAAAGCGCAGCATGCTGCGCTATTTGCTGCGGCCAAAAAACGTTCCGTTCCGGAACTGAAGACATCCTGATGCATCCTGAAGGACGGACTGTCCATTCAGAATGCATTAGGAAAATCCTGATCAGTATTCTTCCGGCATAGAGCCCCGACGACGGAACTCTATGCCGGAAGACTAGGCCCCTTTCACACGGGCGAGATTTCCGTGCGGGTGCGATGCGTGAGTTGAACGCATTGCACCCGCACTGAATCCTGACCCATTCATTTCTATGGGGCTGTTCACATGAGCGGTGATTTTCACGCATCACTTATGCGTTGCGTGAAAATCGCAGCATGTTCTATATTCTGCGTTTTTCACGTAACGCAGGCCCCATAGAAATGAATGGGGTTGCGTGAAAATCGCAAGCATCCGCAAGCAAGTGCGGATGCGGTGCGATTTTCACGCATGGGTTCTAGGTGACAGTCTATTCACTGTATTATTTTCCCTTATAACATGGTTATAAGGGAAAATAATAGCATTCTGACTACAGAATGCTTAGTATAATGGTGCTGGGAGGGTTAAAAAAAATAAAAAAGTTAACTCACCTTATCCCCATGATCGCCTAGTTCCCGGTCGGTCTCTTCTTTAGCTGTGGCTAAAGGACCTTTGGTGATGTCAGATCACATGCTCCATCACCATGGTGATGGACCATGTGATTGGAGCATGTGATCTGACATCACCAAAGGTCATTCAGCCCAAGCCCACAGCTAAAGAAGAGACCGACCGGGAACTACACGATCATGGGGATAAGGTGAGTTAACGTTTTTTTTTTTTTTTAACCCTTCCAGCACTATTATACTAAGCATTCTGTATTCAGAATGCTATTATTTTCCCTTATAACCATGTTATAAGGGAAAATAATAGAATCTTCAGAACATCAATCCCAAGCCCGAACTTCTGTGAAGAAGTTCGGGTTTGGGTACCAAACATGCGCGATTTTTCTCACGCGAGTGCAAAACGCATTACAATGTTTTGCACTCGCGCGGAAAAATCGCGGGTGTTTCCGCAACGCACCCGCACATTTTTCCGCAACGCCCGTGTGAAAGGGGCCTATAACGCAGGTGTGAAAGGGCCCTTACTTCCACATTGATGAAAAGCCCAGTAGACATTTAATATCGGTGTACAGGTTTTTGTCTGCAGCAGTGGTCTACAACGTGTGTCCCTCTGGCTGATGTGAAATTACTGCTTCCATGTCCTAATTGCTGGAGTACCATGAGTTATTTCTCATTCACACGTCAGTGTTCGGTCAGTGATTTCCATCAGTGATTTTGAGGCGAAACGAGGTGCGGCTTTAAACCCTGAACAGGTGCAGATCTTTCCCTTATACCTTATGTCTGTGAAGGCTCCTTTCTGCCACAGCTCTCTCCTTGTCACAGCTTAGGAGACATTGTCCTTTCTGCTGCAGTTTTCTACCTGTAACTGTCACAGCTTCTAACAGATACAGCTTGTGTATTTGAAGCATGGAACTGAGAATGTGCGTCCACCATAGCTATGTTACAGGGGTGGACAGAGAAATAAGGAAATGTACAACAGCAGGTGGGCTATAGAGATATCATTTATAGAGTAACTCAGTGGCTTTACTAAATTTCTAATTGCATGCAATTACAAAAATATTCAGATGTGGGGAAAAAGCTGTGTATTTTTTTGTGAGACAACCCATTTAATTCTCTTGTGACTTTGCATATTGGTGGAAAAGTCTTGCTTCAGATTTATTTATCCGCATCTCTTGTAAATTCACATCTTTTTGCCATTGGCAAATTTGTGACATCTAAACGTACCCTTAGGCCCCTTTCACACGGGCGAGTTTTCTGCGTGGGTGCAATGCGCGAGTTGAACGCATTGCACCCGCACTGAATCAGGACCCATTCATTTCTATGGGGCTGTTCACATGAGCGGTGATTTTCACGCATCGCTTGTGCATTGCGTTAAAATTTCACGCAACAGACCATGTGATTACCGGAGTGGCGTCACCACAGGTCCTTTTCCTGTACACATCAAAGAAGAAAAGCCGGGCTGGGCGAGCAAGTGGATTAAGGTGAGTAAAAAAAAAATTTTTTTAACCCCTTCAGCGCTATTGTACTATGCATTCTGTATTCAGAATGCTATTATTTTCCCTTATAACCATGTTATAAGGGAAAATAATACAATCTACAGAACACCGATCCCAGGCCCGAACTTCTGTGAAGAAGTTTGGGTTTGGGTACCAAACATGCCAATTTTTCTCACGCGCGTGCAAAACGCATTACAATGTTTCGAACTCGTGCGTGAAAGAGGCCTTAGTCTTTCATCATGTTCTTGTGTTATGTTGAAATTGAGCAAAAAAAGTTAAATTTGATGCCAAATTCATTGAAATACTTGATATGTAAGTTTTTGAAGTCTACTGCTTCCCGCTGCATTTCATCTAAAGTTTTAAGTACCTGGATGGTTAGTGTGACTTTTCCTCCCTCAGTAACCTCTGCTTCTAGGTCTGTAAATATGTAACACTGTCCCTTGCGTGGCTGGGATTGTGCTGTTGATGTTGATGGCTGTAATCAGCCTTGTTGCTGTCTGTTTCCTCAGACTAATAGCAGAAAGATCAGAGCCATGAGAGTTCAGGCAAAGGTTATCTTTCCCAGGTAGCACCTCGCACTACCAGAATTAGATTTTTTACTCTATTAGATTAATGAAATTTCAATGAGCTTGCTGCCCCCTAAGCTTTGTTAGAGAAACAAATGGCAATACTGAAGTGTGACAGCTTAGTGAGTTTCAAGAAGCTGAATATGTCTGTAGTACAAACCACTCAGCTTATACTACATCGATCTCCATTTAGGACACATTGGATTTTTACTTAGCTTTGTTTGATCGATTGGAACATTTTTACTTTTTGCGTGTTTTATTTGTATAAAGACCTTGTTTAGTCAAATTTGGCAGGCTTTAGCTGCTTCTTTTATCGGCGAATTCACTCAGGACATGTTCATAATACCTTGGAGCCCTTCTTAAAGGGAACCTGTTACCACATTACAAGCCAGTTCTGCAGGCATCCAGCGCATGCGCAGGAAAGCAAAGTAACCTGGCCTTAGCTTTATCTGCGCATGCAACAGATTTTGCAGGAGCTGCATTGTAATTATGTATTGGGACCTGTGAGACCCATGCCAAGCCAGGACTGCAGGACACCTCAGGAGACTGGGGCCAAATGACAAATCAACATATAGCCTGTACTGCTTTATCACTTTAAACTTTATGCTTCAAGATACAATTTATACGGGGGCGTCTTTAGACACCTATAACCGTCAGCTGCAATACCACAGGTAGGGTTTAGCGGTATAAATATTGGCAGAACGCATCAAAATTTTCTTAGGATCTAATGGCAGCCTTTGTTGAGTGGCTGTGGAAATGGGTGGTCAATGTGGTTACAGATTAGGCTACTTTCACACTAGCGTTCGATCGGATCCGTTCTGAACGGATCCGATCGTAATAATGCAGACGGAGGCTCCGTTCAGAACGAATCCGTCTGCATTATATTAGCTAAAAAAAGCTAAGTGTGAAAATAGCCTCGGACGGATCCGTCCAGACTTTCAATGTAAAGTCAATGGGGGACGGATCCGCTTGAAGATTGAGCCATATTGTGGCATCTTCAAACGGATCCGTCCCCATTGACTTACATTGTAAGTCTGGACGGATCCGCACGCCTCCGCACGGCCAGGCGGACACCCGAACGCTGCAAGCAGCGTTCAGCTGTCCGCCTGTCCGTGCGGAGGCGAGCGGAGCGGAGGCTGAACGCCGCCAGACTGATGCAGTCTGAGCGGATCTGCTCCATTCAGACTGCATCAGGGCTGGACGGCTGCGTTCGGGTCCGCTCGTGAGCTCCTTCAAACGGAGCTCACGAGCGGACCAGCGAACGCTAGTGTGAAAGGAGCCTTACTATGGTTTTTACAGGCTACGCTATGTGTAGCCTGTATGAGATTAACATCTCAGGGTAACTATTTCAATGTTAATACATACGTGGCAGTTTTGTATTACATGCTTTCCGCCGACTCTTTGTCTCTTTTTCCATAGCCCATTCTATTTGAAGTTACAAGATTTAATTCAAATGTCTATCAGCACTGTAACAATGTTGCAACAATGTCTGTAATTGTTGCACTTGATGTTTTTTGTTTCTATGGTGATGTGATGTCATTACGTTAGACGCCGGTATGGGCACCTATTTAAATGTGTTTCATGTAGTTATTCACCGTGCTTGAAAAAGGCTCGCATTCGGGCCGGAAAAACGTGTCTCATCCAGCGCTGTGTCTCCTCCAATGCTTTGAATAAAGCAGAGTGATTTCCACAACAAGTGGAGTGCCGGTCTCTTTCTTACATTTATGTTTTTTAACAGATATGCTCATGTAATTGCTTACCTCATGCACATCTCCCCCATTTTTTTTTTTTTATTTGGACTCTTCTGACCAGTTTTCACTGTGTAACCCAATCGCTTGTTTCCACCCTGTATGTAGAACTTCCTGTTCCAACCAAAGCCATGATGCCACAGCTCCAGCACTGCCCCTTACAGCACCAGCTAGTTTATAGCTCCTCCCACCAGCTGGTTACATAGACGCTCCCCTATCACTGCCCCGCCCATGGACATACATCACAGGAAATAAGAAAGACCTGCATGGACATGGTCATGTGACCACAGTCCATAGCATGAGATAGGAGCAATAAAGGTAAAAGAAATACATTACACAATTACAGCTACCTATTATTATTATTATTATTATTATTTATTATTAATTATTAAAGTGCCATTCATTCCATGTGAAAAGGGTCATACATACATAATGCTTGCACCAAGCATGAACAAGACGAGTTACAAACAGAAGGAGAGAGGGCCCTGCCCGTGAGAGCTTAAAATCTACAAATAAATGATTTTAAAGGATGTTGATGCATTGCAAACCATACCATAAATGTAGCTAAATGGAATCAACTAAACTAATGAGACAGTCATTTGCATAAGAGTTGCCCAGTATTTGAGGGTAGGTGACTGTTTTCATTCTGCAGATAGGCCAAGGAGATGCTTCATCTCTACGTAACACCGAGCAGAGGTATCAATTTTTAAAAAAAATTTTTTTTAAAAGATGGTATACTGTACCTTGCTAACATTTTATATATTTCAGATATTTTTTCTGTTATATTGTATATTTAAAACATTGCTTCATTCACAGTAACCAGTGTTACTGGTTGGATAGTTTGGCGTTAGGACATCAGCGCAGTGTGCTTCTTTCAGTTGTGTTCATGCAGTTAGGGCTTGCGAAACGGAACGGATGGCCCTTTATGGAAATGCCTATTCTTGTCCGCCAAAAAACAGGGCCATGGAATGGAGCAACGCATGCAGACAGCACACTGTGTGCTGACCACATCTTTTGCGGTCCCATTGCAGTGAATAGGTCCGCACCCAAGCCACAAAAAATGTGGCTCGGATGCGGAACCAAACCACAGTCGTGTGAATGATCCCTCGTTGTGTATGAAATAAGGTTGTTAAAGAAGTTTTGTAGATCATGTAAACCATAAAAAAATATAAAAAATTATAAAAAAATAAAAACGTGATATGTTATATAGATGTTGTGGTGCCTTCTGGAGTTCATTTGATTCCAACTCAGAACATCCACCTATTGTGTCCTGTGCTTCGTTGCTCTGTCCCAGCACCCACAGCCTATGTTACATGGGTGACAGAGTATGGCTGTTATTTTTCTGGCCAGCCTACCATATAAGAATCAGCACTTTGTACTAAAACTGCATACATTAGGTGAGTGTTTTGAGAGGGAATGGACAGAACACCAGGGGGCGCCATAACCAGTATGCAAAATAAATATTCACAGAAATGGATAGCGTTATGCCTAGTGAAAACTGATAAGTGTGGTGCATCACTCACACAAGGATTTCTCTCTTTGCTGTGCTTTGAGTCTTTGTGTTGTGCACAGTATATCAGTTTTACACAGAATGTTCCTTTAAATGTTTATCCTTAGCCCATTTTTGCAGTTTTGCTGTATTAAGTAAATATTTCATAGCAAATGCACTGGAAAAATTAAAGTAATAAATAATAGTGAATTAATATATTCAATTATACTATGGGCTTAGACCAGACATTTAGTGATGTATTCACAGACTGGTAGAGAAACACACAAAAAGTACTCTGTTCGGAGACAGAAATAGATACCTTAAAATTTGGGAACACCTGCATCCTTCACACAAATACATTTTCTGGCTCTTTAGAGTACCATGATAAAATGAAAACATACTGCTCAAGAAATCAGAAGAGCTTGGAAGGCAGCAAGGTTTCAAGAACATCAGGGAGTCCTTGCAAATTATTTTGATTTAGAGCTCTCCACACCTCTGTGGAATAATTGTTCCTCTATCTTTGCAGCCAGATGGCATTTGGTAAACACAGCCATTGAGGGCCTGTAACAGGAGGCCCGCAGGTGATCCTTCAGGGGCTTTGTTTGCTCTCACTCATATTATCTGTGCAATCGCTCTTCTCAAAGAAAACCACATACATCTATGTCGTATTCCAGAAGCTGGGGTTCTGGATTATACCCTTTTTAAAGTCACCTTTGTCATGGCAGCAAACACTCTTTGGGATACAAATATCTAGGCCAGAGCAGCGTATACCTTTCAGAGCAGTCTAGCCAAACACGGCAGAATTTGTTTTTTCTACATGCAGAAACATTGGTGCCCAGTGATTTATACAGTGGCTGCTCATAGACTGAAATACATCATGCAGCATTTTGGACAAATCTAAATAAACCTGTAGGGCAGCCCTGTGTGATTGTGCAGGAGCCTTTCCAAAATTCTCCAAATACTTGTGGCTAGAGTGAATAGCAGAAGAAACAATGAAGCAATATGGAGTGTGTCAAAACTGTGATATATTCCTAGACTGAGTTTCCTGTCTTTCAAAGCAGGAAAACTGCAGAGATGCAGGCTTGTAGAAATGTAAGTTGATTTCCTCCTGAGCATGCTTCTGGGCTATTTCTAGATGAAAGCTATGCATTTTCATATTCCTGATCCTTTTGTATCCAACCAATGCTGCATTATAAAGCTTGTTCTGAATATATATATATATATATATATATATATATATATATATAAATCTGTGGTCAGGGCGACGGTCCCTGGATGCAGAAGCTAGCGCCAACCTCTGGCTGGTGAATGCCGGAAGCCTGTAACGAGGATAAGCCTAAAAGGGGCCAAAAAGGAGACACAATCGAACCATGGAGAATTTATTATATCATTACAAGGCAAGAGAACAGAAAGCATCACGGATTTCGGATTGGGGGTTCGGGACGTACCTGGCGAAACATGATGACCTCCAGCGCCCCATGCACCTTATGACATGAGGGGGTATCTGGTGCCTGGATGCTGCCGAGGCTGCCCCAATACGAAAAGAATGCCCCGAGATGCCCTTTGGGTCGTGACCTAAACCGGCCACTAAAGAACGCACATGTGACATGAATTGAGGTGTGGACAATGGCCCTCCATTGAAGGGAAGTAGGGGGCTGTCCGCTGCCGCCGCCTGCAGGGCCACCGATAACTGATGCAGCACCTTGACCGGGCACCAGGCGTTGTGCGAGGGGTAGAAAGACACCAGGGTTGGAGGCCCTGTCTGGGAGGTCTTGGTAGATGGAATGCTCAGCACAAACAGATCGTGGTGCCAGGACAAGTGCTGCCTCTGGAGATGACGGCCATTGCGGACCGAGGTGGTGAATTCCCCTGGACGAAGGAACCCGTAAAACCCTAGATAAAGGGCGGCCTTGATGATAGTGCTAATTAATGGCCCAAAAGGATCACCATCCAGAGCCAGGGACAATTGCCTAAATAAGGATCCAGACATGGGTTGTCGGACCACCGGCCTGCTTGCCCCAGCTTTCTCAATGCCCCGGAGCGTGGCCTTGATGGCTTGTGACGTAAAGAATGAAATCCGGGCCGGATTGTCCAATGTAAACTGATGTTGCACTCCCACTAGATACAGGCGGATGGTATTGTGAGCGAGTCCGAGGTTGGTATGGCAATGTGCGATGAAGGCCATGATGAATGATACGTCATCCACATCGCCCTGTGGGTGACTGTCGGCAAATTTCCTAAACAGATTCCAGCCCGTACGGTAGTTCCTGATTGTATTGTCAGACAAGCTCCGGTGCAACAGATCCTTCGCTTTGCTGATCAGCGATGTCAGTCCCACACCAGGTCGCTGTATGCCGGAACGTCCGCCCCTGTTCCATCCGCGAGTGGCATGTTCTGAAAGAAGATATTGATGTTAAACCTGGATAGCGCATCAGCAGCCGTATTCTCGGAACCCTGAATGTGCAAGCACTCGAAGCAAAAGTTGTGTACCATGGACAACCACACCAGCCTACGCATAAGGGACATGATCTTTGGGGATTTGGCTCTGCCATTGCGGACGATGTCGACCAAGTCCTGACTATCGGTAATGAATAGAACCCTCGAGTTTGCCCAAACGTGACCCCATACATGAGCTGCTGCCACTACTGGATACATCTCCAACAAAGGAGAAGACCGAAGGGCATGCCCGTCCAGCATAATCTGGGACGGCCAGGCCCCGGCTAGCCAGTGATTACCGAATATGGCCGCAAAGCCCTTGGATGCAGCCGCGTCAGAATAAACCGTGGGCGAGGACGGGTCCCGGGGGGGAATAAATAACCTGATGCCGTTCCATGAGGACATGAACGTGCTCCACATGGACAGGTCTGCCATGGCTTGTTGGTCCAACCGGACGACACTGTTCTGTTCCGGGGCTGATGGTAGGAGCAGCAAGAGCCGGGACACAAAGATGCGCCCCTGGGGCATGACCCTTATGGCAAAGTTCAGCCGGCCCAGCAGTGATTGGAGACTTGATTTGGTCAGGAAGCAGGATCTTGCCGCCTCCTGGATGGCCAACCGGATCTGTTGTAATTTCTCCTCAGGGAGCCTCGCTTCCAACTTCACTGAATCCAGAATGACCCCCAGGAAGGTGATTGTTGAGGAAGGACCGACAGTCTTCCCCGCGGCGACCGGAACCTGCAGCGCCGAAAACAACTCCAGCAGGGAGGATAACCCGGAGGGCTGACAGGAGGGGTGTTCCACCAGCAGGAAATCATCCAAGTAGTGGATACACATAGGAGCCCGGCCATGTTCCACCAGGATCCAGTGCAGGGCCTGGGCCAGCCGGTCAAACAGCCAAGGGCTGCTTTTTGAGCCAAACGTAAGACGATTGGCAAAATAGTATTTGCCTGCCCATTTGATGCCATAATATTGCCACAGTTGTGGGAGGATCGGGAGCAACTTGAAGGCATCAGCAATATCAGTTTTGGACAACCAGGCCCCCCTGCCGGCTTTGAGGATGAACTGAATGGCCTCATCGATAGAGGAGTATGTCATGCTGAACTCTTCTGATGGTATGAGAGAGTTGATACTAGGGATATGCGAGGAATGAGGAGCCGAGAGATCGTAGATCAGCCTCTTTTTATTTGAGCCTTTCTTAGCCACCACTCCAATCGGGTTGACCCTCCATACTTCAAAGGGGATCGAGTCGAATGGGCCGATGATGAACCCTTTATCCAACTCCAAGGATAATGCCGCTTGCACCGCCTCAGGATCTTGTCTGGCAGAGAGAAGGTTCTCACATTCCCAATTTGAATGTGGCAGGGCCACCAGTCCCGTGTGGAACCCTAGAGACAGGCCAGAGATCAAATGACGCACGAACTGCCGGTCGTCATGACCTTCCAGGAGCGCCTCCAGGAGCTCCACGTTGACGTCGGTCAGTCATGCCTGCTTGGCAGCTTTCTTGGGACAGGTAGACCTGGGATGTGCCCGAAAGCAGACCGTGCATACGTGCAGGGCCCTGGACCCACTGAACATGCAGTGACCGAAGTTGAAATTATTGCATATCTGGCTCTTGCCCAGATATACAATAGGCCTGCCAAATTTGTCCATGAGGGCCGGGCCCCTGGGAACACCCGATGTTCCCGGCAGGGCTCTGTCCGGACGCGCAGATGCCTCGTTGGGGCACCATTCTGTCGCATGAAAAATCGACTGACATGCGCCACAAGTGGGGGCTCGGAGACCAGCAAAATGCCTGCAGAAGAGCTCCATATCCAGCACAGCCCAATTGGTCATGAACTGGAACTGTGCTAGGGAGGCTGCGGCTTTTGCCGCGAAGGACCGGTGGTAGTCATAAAACGCCGAGCCCCCATACTTGTGACCCAAATCAGTGACTTGATATAAATAAGCGTCCAGCTCCTCCCTCCTACTCGGCTGCGCCGAGCAGATGACGTCTCGGAACAAGCTGAAAGCAAGAACAAATTCTGGTATGGATAACTTGCGGTTCAACCGGGCATCTTTGGACCTCATCACCACAGACACTTCCCCGCAATCAATTGTTCTGTGCTCGTTGGCATCGTGCGATGCTATGAGGATAGATACCAGGTTCACCTCTTTGCCTGCCAGTATGTCTTTCCTAATGTTCTCGGCCACAAGGTGAGCTGGGACAATGGCCGGCGGGGTAGAGGACATACCTGAGGAACCCGCCACTGGCCATGATACCGCAGTCACGGGTGCCACCGCCTGTGAAGTGGAGGCGGCCCTGGACTCCAGCTCCATGACCCTGTGCTGGATGTCTGCTACTGAGGCCGCCAGACTCCCCATCGTGGCATTTAACTGAGCCAGTGATGACTGTATGGTAGGCACTGCCAGCTGCTCACTGGGTGGAACCGGGCTAGACACCAGTAGCCTATAAAGTTCGGCTTTCCTGGCCGAAGCCGGGTGACTGATGCCCCTTCTATTTAATTCTGCCACGAGCTTCGGAATGGTCCAGCTCCTTAGGGATCCATGACCTGCCAGACCGGAAACCACGGACCCGGAGATGGACGAGGCGTCATCGATGTCTGAAGCCTGGGACATGTTGACCGTGTTGTGATTAAGCCTTGGATATCACCTGAGGACAAAACCCTTGTTACTCGTGTGAACACCAGGCGTGCCTAGAACATCCCGGTGGTCCCCCCCTTTTATACCCCTACCAGTAAGACCGCCCCCGGACTAAGGCCGGCCTGACGGACCAGAATTGCTACTTACCTGGTTATAGAATTTGATGAAAAAAGGCTCGTACCACTGACCGAGGTGGAGGCCTTTTTAAAGGAAGCCGAAGGCACTGAGACCCCAACGTGCTGCCGTAAAAATAAAACAAATATGAAAACTAAAAGCACCGGAGTATTACCAACCTGGTTGCGACAGGCTGTACCGTCTACCCCTGAGGGAACAAACAAAAACAACAACATGGCCTAAACGTTTTAGGCCAAAGCTGAGGACTGAAGTGCCACCAACCAGGATGATACCCCCCGGCATGCTGCTGAGTTATGCAGGCCGCTAAGGGAGGATGCGTGCCCACCCTGGTGAAAGAGACCCTGTGGATGTGCTAGACAGGACACCATGCCACCGAGGCGGCTGACGTGATATTGTCTGAAAGCTTCAGACAGACATGCAACAAGAGACGAGGCAGACAACCTGGACGTACCAGGCATGACCACGTGCCACCGGGGTAGCGGACGTACATTTGACCGACGTTTACAAGCACACGTGCCACAGGAGACAAATAAGA
This sequence comes from Bufo gargarizans, assembly GCF_014858855.1. Lineage (NCBI taxonomy): Eukaryota > Metazoa > Chordata > Amphibia > Anura > Bufonidae > Bufo > Bufo gargarizans. The sequence continues at coordinate 114,569,119 of NC_058085.1, forward strand.
CAACCTGGACGTTCCAGGCAGGACCACGAGCCACCGGCGTGGCAGACACACTTCGCCTGGACGTTTCAAGCAGACATGTAACAGGAGACGAGTATGGACCCTGGACGTTCCAGGCGGGCCCCGCTGTCCCGGAGTGACCACCACAATAACACTTGAACGCTTCAAGCGGACGTACCACATAAGATGGCAGACACCCTGGAGCTCCAGGCAGGACACGGAGTGGAGGACGTATTACTGCCCGACTGCCTCCAGCAGATGTACCACGATAACCAAGTAACCCGCCTGGGCTCCAGGCAGGACCACATGCCACCGGAGTGGCGGACGCAACGATGCCTGAACGCTTCAAGCAGACGACCACGATTAACAAAGTGACAACCTGGGGTCCCAGGCAGGACCACATGCCACCGGCGTGGCGGACGCAATAATGCCTGAACGTTTCAAGCAGACGCACCACAATAAACAGGGGACCCACAATGAACGAAGAGACACCCTGGAGGTTCAGGCATGACACGGAGTGGAGGACGTACTATTGCCTGAACGCTTCAGGCAGACGTACCACAATAACCAGAGCGACAACCTGGGGTTCCAGGCCGGACCACATGCCACCGGAATGGCGGACGCAAGGATGCCTGAACGCTTCAAGCAGACATACCACAATAAACATGCGACTTACAATGAACAAGTGACAACCTAAGGTTCCCTGCCACTAATAGACAAATGCAACATAGCTTGAACGTTTCAAGCAGACGAGCAACGAGAGAGACGGGTATGACAACCTGGACGTGCCAAGGGGGACCACATGCCACTGGTGCGGCGGACATCACATATGAGAGACGTGTGAACGTGCCTGCGGCCAAACCTCCGTGACATATACCATACCCGTATAGAAATCAGGACGTACCACCTACTGCAAGTAAGGAATCCTTGGAATGGCGTGGAGCGTCAGATAACCGACCAGAAGCAGATACTGCAATATGATGATGCATGACAACAATGTAAATGTATAGAATTTTTTTTTTTTTTTTTAAACAGGCCCCAACCCAGCTTTCCGCCGGAGCCACAGGCCTGCCACAGAACGCAGGCACTGCTGCTCCAGCACGGAGAGCCCCACAACACAGCTCTTGAGCAGGGAAGTAGAATCTAGAAGCTTGAGGTGTTCATACATGACCATCACAGAGTGGGATACGTTTGGGCGAATGTTCACAAAGTAAGCTAAACCCCAGACATAATGTCATTACCCATTATGATTCAAAAGAGGTTTGTGTTCTGTAATGTAAGCACATGAAACAATAATATACATTGTGGACCATTGGGAACAGGGTAAAAAAGGTGACAGTTCCCATATGAAAACCAGCCACGTGCCTGATAATGTGCACGTGCTGGTCAACATGCGCCTCTGCAAATGCGACCGCAGACCCCCGGCCGGCGGCGGGGTTAACAAACACAGTGAAAGAGTAACCAGGGGCGGAGCCGACGAGCGTGCCTAGCAACCGGCACACGCGGCCGCCCCCGGAACACACGCCCGCCCGCAATTTGCCTGCGCCGCCCGGCCTGCAACAAGGAGGTGAACGGAGCTCCGGCCCCAACCCCCCGCGTGAATAAGACAACCTGGACGTTCCAGATTCTCCGCCACCCCCGTTGAGAGGTGAGGACTTAGAGCAGCCGTACGCCGCCCCCCGCACCGTGGTAAGGATCTGAGCAGCCGACCGGCATCGGACCTCTTGCTTACCTGGGCGAGACCGAGACAAGGCGACGCCGATCCAATACTTACCCGGATCGAGGCTTAAGGGAGCGGGACGTGCAGTAACCAGACGTGAACCGGAAGTACCAGGTACCTGGCTGCACGTCCCGTCCCTCTGCACTCCTCCGCCTAAGTAGCCAGGGGGCGGGGCCTATGCCCCTCCCACAAATACAGGCTGCACGGCAGCCTTAACTACATATAAACTGTAATTTTATTACGTTTTTTTTGGGGCCATCAGTATCTGATTGATGGGCGTCCAACACCCGGGATCGCTATCGATCAGCTGTTTCAGAAGGCACCAGCGCTAGCAGTAGCACTTTGCGCCTTCTCCAGCTTTGCCTAGGCCATGTGACGTCACTTTTATTGGTCACATGGCCTTGGCGAAGCTCAGCTCCTTTGAAGTGAATGGGGCTGAACTGTAATACCCAGCACATTCACTGTGCTTTTTGAGCTGAGAGAAGGCTGCGGTGCTACTGCAAGCTACTGTATGTCTTCTCATACATCATTGACGGGGGTCCCAATCAAATACTGATGACCTATCTAGAGGATATTTAATTATTTCACTACCATAATTATTAATTTACCGGATATGTTCTTCCTATCAGATATACGTTTATACAATTTTTTTACATTTTATATTTAAGATATTTATAACTTTTTAGATCATCATCCTCTTTGTTCCATGAGCAGAATAACTGTATTTAGGCTACTTTTGTTGTAATTTCACTTCATTTTCTGTTTTTGCGTTTTATCTGACTAAAATGTAGTTCTTTGTATCCTTTTTGTGCTGTATGCTTGATGTCCTGGCATCAGGATTTCAGGCTGGGAAGCTATCGCTTGCTTCATTCTTGTCTTTTTCAGCTGGCAAGTCCCTCCAACCATATATCCTGCTGGCCAAAATGTCTTTTAAATTTGGGATTGTTTCACATTTTTGTTATCATTGACCTGATGGAGTTTTTTTAGCCTCCGAAACACATTGTATGTATCTGGGTTAATAAAGAATGCAGAATTTTGAAGTTACCCCGATGATCTCCTGCCTCTGTAAGGCCCTTTTTTTTCTACATGGGGGGGGGGGGGGGGGGGGGTCACAGCAGAAACAATAAATTAGACCATAAAACTTAAACCTTTATTGGTATTCAAAATAATAATTAACCCCAGTGTCCTTACACTTTACACAGAGCGATCCCATTGTCTTCTTAACTTTCCCTCTAATACCCTGTTACCACTGGGGTACAAGAAGGCAGGGGGTCGATGATATACTTATTTTCTGGAGAGGGTCCAAGGATGAATTTGACAATTTCGTACGGGCCTTGAATATCAACAATCTAGGCCTCTTTTTCACCTCCGAAATACACAAAACCACAATTACGTTTTTGGATCTACGTATCATCAAAGAATCTGATGGTCGTGTGGTGACAGATTTGTTCCATAAGCCCACCGCTATGAACAATTTACTAAGGTGGAATAGCTGGCACCTACAACCACTGAAACGTTGTATCCCAAAGGGCCAGTTTTTAAGGGTCCGACGTAATTGTTCCACCATTTCGGATTTTCAAAGATCCGCCAGCGACCTAACTAATAGATTTTAATGGCGGGTTTACCCGCGACAGGTACTGAAGTCTGCCTATCAACATACATTAGGCAGCGATAGGGAATCACTTTTACACCCAAAACTTAGGGAGGAGACTAAAGATACCATTTCCAGGACGTCCCTCCATGACGGCACCCATGGAGGTTGTCCTATTGGTCTCTGTAGGGACAGGAAGCGAGAGAGATTAAAAGACACCTCCCCACCCCATTCTCCAGTGTTCTTCCTGTCCCTACAGGGATAGGAGCAGAGAGAATTTTGTTCCCTGCTCTAGGGAAAAGTACGTAGGTGTCACGGCTGTTTAAGGGTAACAAGAGCATACACAGTAAAAAGAGCTACTGACCGGACCCAAACTAGGGAAGAGAAAGGGTGACCCCTGTCAGACCCTCAACACTCTCCCTATGCTGCTAAAGCACATGCCCGGATCCATGTGGTGGAACAAGGCATGCCCGCGTGCCTAAGACTGATGAGCCCTGTAACCCCTACAATAGTGGAAGGGGCACGGCCACCGATGCCCTGCTCAGAATATGGAGGGAACCGTGGCCACCTCAGATCCAGTCAGAAAATCACCAGGTACACAACAATGTCTGCACACTTAGCTGATGGAGCTGTAGCCGCAGAGAAGACGGATCCAAGAACCGCTGGCGATATCCGGAGTGCTTGCAGCAACAGAACACAGGTCCAGAGAACTAATAGCTTAACAAGTGAAGATACTCAAGGCAGAGCTACAACTGAAAAGAGAAATATAATCCACGCCCTGCAATAGGAGGAGGGGTGATTTAAAGGCAGGGAAATCAAATGCAGGAGGAACAGCTGGGAGTAAAGACCTCATCACAGGGGCGGAGAAACAGAACAGTGAGAACACCTCCAAACTCTAAGTGACATCATCACAGGGGTGGAGACACAGAGCTGTGAGAACGTCTCAAAGCTCTGGTAGTGACAGTACCCCCCCCTCTACGGGTGGACTCTGGACACCCAGGACCCACCTTCCCAGGATGAGCCCTATGAAATGCCCTGATAAGGCGAGTGGCTTTAATGTCCGACATCAGAACCCACATCCTCTCCTCAGGACCATAACCCTTCCAATGAACGAGGTACTGAAGAGAACCGCGGACAATGCGAGAGCCCACAATTCTGGAAACCTCAAACTCCAGATTGCCATCAACCAAAATCGGAGGAGGAGGCAAAGAGGAGGGTACCGTGGGCTGGACATATGGTTTTAAGAGAGATCTGTGAAATACATTATGTATCTTCCAAACCCGTGGAAGATCAAGGCGGAAGGCAACAGGATTGATGACTGACAAAATTTTATAAGGCCCAATAAACTTGGGACCCAATTTCCAGGAGGGAACCTTCAGTTTAATATTTCTTGTAGACAACCACACCAGATCACCCACATTCAGGTCCGGACCAGGCACACGTCTCTTATCAGCCACACGCTTATACTTCTCACTCATCTTTCTGAGATTACTCTGAATCTTTTGCCAAATGGTAGACAAAGACGAGGAAAATCTCTCCTCCTCAGGTAAACCAGAAAGAGCCCCTCCCGAGAATGTCCCAAACTGCGGATGGAACCCATATGCACCAAAAAATTGTGACTTATCAGAAGATTCCTGATGACGGTTGTTCAAAGCAAACTCAGCAAGAGGGAGAAATGAACACCAATCCTCCTGGTTCTCTGCCACAAAACAGCGCAAATGTCTCCAGATTCTGATTGAGGCGCTCAGTCTGACCATTCGACTGCGGGTGAAAAGCAGAAGAGAAGGACAGCCGAACCCCCAGGCGAGAACAGAAAGCCTTCCAGAACCTGGACACAAACTGCGTGCCTCTATCGGAAACAATATCAGAGGGAAAACCGTGCAATTTAACAATATGGTCGACAAAAGCTTGCGCCAACGTTTTAGCATTGGGTAAACCAGGGAAAGGAACGAAATGAGCCATCTTGCTAAAACGTTCCACGACCACCAGGATCACCGACTTCCCCGAGGAACGAGGAAGATCCGTGATAAAGTCCATGGACAGGTGTGTCCAAGGACGGGAAGGTATGGGTAATGGGAGAAGGGAACCTGAAGGTCGTGAACGAGTGACCTTAGCGCGAGCGCACGTCTCACAAGCCGCCACAAAACCCTCCACAGACTTACGAAGAGCCGGCCACCAAAATCTCTGAGCAATGAGATCTACCGTGGCTCTACTCCCGGGGTGACCAGCAAGAACCGTATCATGATGTTCCTTAAAGAGTTTGTGACGTAGCTCAGGAGGCACGAACAACTTCCCGGAGGGACAACGGGCAGGTGCCTCAGACTGGGCAGCCTGGACCTCGGCCTCCAAATCGGAATATAGAGCAGAAACAACTACCCCCTCCGCCAAAATGGGACCCGGGTCCTCGGAGTTTCCTCCTCCCGGAAAACAGCAAGAGAGAGCATCAGCCTTCACATTCTTGATCCCAGGGCGGAAAGTAACAACAAAATTGAATCTGGGGAAGAACAGAGACCATCTGGCCTGTCTCGGATTTATACGACTCCAAGTACGCCAGATTCTTATGGTCGGTAAAAACGGTGATAGGGTGCCTGGCCCCCTCCAACCAATGGCGCCATTCCTCGAAAGCCAACTTGATGGCCAACAACTCCCTTTCTCCCACATCATAGTTTCTCTCTGCCGGGGAGAGTTTTCTAGAGAAAAAGGCACAAGGTCGCCATTTGGCAGGAGAGGGGCCCTGGGACAAAACTGCACCCACACCCACCTCAGAAGCATCCACCTCAACAATAAAAGGTAAGGAAACATCGGGATGCACCAAGATGGGAGCAGACGCAAAACTCTCTTTAATCTTAGAAAAGGCTGCAAGCGCCTCCTCCGACCAAGAGGAAAAATCCGTCCCCTTTTCTGTCATGTCAGTAAGGGGTTTTACAATAGAGGAATAATTCAAAATGAACTTTCTGTAGTAGTTAGCAAAACCCAGAAAGCGCATCAATGCCTTTTGATTTTCAGGAAGCTCCCACTCCAGCACAGCACGGACCTTCTCCGGATCCATGCGAAAACCAGAAGCAGAGAGGAGAAAACCCAGAAATTGAATCTCCGATACCATAAAAAGACATTTCTCCAGCTTGGCATACAGTTTATTTCCCCGCAGTATCTGCAGGACCTGAAAAAGATGATCCTGATGGGTCTGAACATCAGGGTAAAAAATCAAAATATCATCAAGATACACCAATACAAATTTCCCCATTAAATGATAGAAAATACTATTAACAAAATGCTGAAAGACGGCCGGAGCATTCATCAGGCCGAAAGGCATAACGAGATTCTCGAAATGCCCGTTAGGGGTATTAAAGGCCGTTTTCCATTCATCCCCCTCTCTGACCCTGACCAGGTTGTACGCGCCTCTCAGATCCAATTTGGAAAACACCTTGGCCCCAACAATTTGGTTGAAGAGGTCCGGGATCAGAGGAAGGGGATAGGGATCGCGAATCGTGATACGGTTCAGCTCCCTAAAATCTAAGCAAGGTCTCAGAGAGCCATCTTTTTTTTTAACAAAAAAAAAACCTGCGGCAACAGGTGACTTTGAGGGACGAATATGCCCCTTCTCGAGACTCTCGGAGATATAGGTTCGCATTGCGAGTTTTTCCGGTTGTGAGAGATTGTAGAGGCGTGCTTTTGGCAGCTTGGCGCCGGGAATGAGGTTAATGGGACAGTCGAACAACACCGCTCTCGGAAAACACATCCGAGAAATCAGAGAGAAATGATGGCACAGTTTTAGTAGACACCTCTGCAAAAGTCGCTGTGAGACAATTCTCTCTACAAAAGTCACTCCACTCATTTATTTGCCTTCCTTGCCAATCAATAGTGGGGTTATGTCTAGTGAGCCAGGGTAGCCCCAAAACTAGAGGAGAAGGCAATCCGTTAAGGACAAAACAAGATATCTCCTCCACATGAAAGGGTGACCCTTGTCAGACCCTCAACACTCTCCCTATGCTGCTAAAGCACATGCCCGGATCCATGTGGTGGAACAAGGCATGCCCGCGTGCCTAAGACTGATGAGCCCTGTAACCCCTACAATAGTGGAAGGGGCACGGCCACCGATGCCCTGCTCAGAATATGGAGGGAACCGTGGCCACCTCAGATCCAGTCAGAAAATCACCAGGTATACAACAATGTCTGCACACTTAGCTGATGGAGCTGTAGCCGCAGAGAAGACAGATCCAAGAGCCGCTGGCGATATCCGGAGTGCTTGCAGCAACAGAACACAGGTCCAGAGAACTAATAGCTTAACAAGTGAAGATACTCAAGGCAGAGCTACAACTGAAAAGAGAAATATAATCCACGCCCTGCAATAGGAGGAGGGTTGATTTAAAGGCAGGGAAATCAAATGCAGGAGGAACAGCTGGGAGTAAAGACCTCATCACAGGGGCGGAGAAACAGAACAGTGAGAACACCTCCAAACTCTAAGTGACATCATCACAGGGGTGGAGACACAGAGCTGTGAGAACGTCTCAAAGCTCTGGTAGTGACAGTAGGCCTAATCTGATCGGGGGGGGGGGGGTTCTGACTCTCCTCTTCAGGTTCTAGTGGCTAGCACCTCTCTGGTTATGGGTCCCCTAGCTTGCCCCGTTACCTCTGTACCTTATGCCGCAGTATCGGGGAGGCCGAGGCCGCTTCTCTGGATCGGGGGCTCCGGGCTCGGCTGCGGCTCCTGCGCCCCTCCTGACGGCGTGCGGGCGGAAGACCATGTGACCGGAAGGAAGGATAACATGGTCAGAAGAAGATGGCGGCGCCCATGTAACGCGGGAGACCGGGGCGGTCTTGTGTTTGGAAGGGGGTTGACTCTTCTTTCGGAATGAGTACCCCCAGAAAGGTGGGAGGCGGAGCTTCGCGGCAACAGGGCGGACTAGGTAAGATATAAAAGTGATGTCAGCTGGGGTCAGTCTGAGTCACGGAGGTCCAGATGTCGTTTATGCAGGAGGCTAGTACAGACATCCCTGTCCAGGGTCATGTAAGTCCCCTTGTGGGTCTCGGTATTCACCCTTATTCAGTCCAGTTAGACGCTAATGTGGGCCTCTCTCCTCTTCCTTGTAGGGAAGAGAGACTCAACAGCTAAGTCTCAGGGAGACTCAAGAAGAAAGCAAGGAGGTGTGCTATCTATTCAAAGAAGATGCCAGAGTCCTATAAGAAATCTTTATGTTGTGACTGTCTGGCGAAAATTCTCAGAAGAGCAGTCATCCCTTCTATCAGATTTAAGAGTGATTGTGAAGGAGGAAATCCAGGCGGCAAGTTCCGGTCTGGTTCAGAAACCGTGCCCCGGTTCCCCTCCAGCAAAAAGACCCAGAGTACTGTTGGAGTCAGAGTCTGAGGAAGAGGGGTTATATCTTTCAGAAGATATGAAGGAAGATCAGGGTTCAACATATATTGCGGATGTCAAAAAATATATCTTTTTTCGCATGAAGATTTAGACCCCCTTCTTTCTGCAGTAAGACAGACAATGGCTATTGAGGAAGAAGAGCAGACTCACTCAGTCCAGGATGAAATGTTTAGGGGTTTAAAAGCAAAGAAAAAGAAGTTGTTCCTTGTAAATGAAAACTTAAAGGACTTGACGAGTGGGCAGATGCAGAAAGAAAGCTATATGTACCACGGGAATTTAAAAACAGATTGCTATTCAACCCTGAGGATACAAAAGTGGTTAAAAGAACCACAATACCATTTGAGGATTCAGCTCAATTAGGATCCGATGGATCGGAAGATTGATGGTTTACTCAAGAAAGCGTGGGAGGTATCCGCAAACACGATCAATACGAACATAGCAGCTACCTCTGTAGCTCGATCTGTGTTTGTGGGTAAATCAGCTGGAGGATCATATTAAACAAGACACCCCTAGTGAAGAGATCCTGGGATCTCTACCTTTATTTCGGTTGGCCGCGTCCTTTATAGCAGACGCTTCAGCCGAATCCATAAGATTTGCAGCAAAGACAGATTCCTTGACTAATACAGCTAGGACAGCGTTGTGGCTAAAATCCTGGTATGGGGATATAGCCTCTAAAAATAAACTTTGCGCAATACCTCTTAAAGGGTCCCACCTCTTCGGCCCAGTATTAGATGAGATTCTGGAGAATACGGCAGATAAAAAGAAGGGATTCCCCGAGGAGAGAAATAGGAAGCCATTGCCCTTTCGTAAACCAGTCGGCAGTCTCCAAAACACTTCCAAGATTAAAGGAAAGACTGGAAGATGGAGCTACCCGAAAGGGGGAAAAGGCAGGGGGTTTCTCTTTAATCCCAATCTCAAAACAGAAAGACAATGACGCCAATCCAGTAGGGGGCAGACTTCAATTCTTCTGGGTAAAATGGATCCAGATAACCAAAAATCAGTGGATTCTGGAATCCATCCAGAAGGGGTTCAGAATAGAGTTTCGCTTCCCTCCACCACAGATGTTTCAGATCACAAATTTCCAGTCAGTTTCTCTTCAAGATCAACTTTACACAGATATCCAGAAGTTATTAAAATTGGGGGCAATAGTGCAGGTCCCTCCTACACAGGAATTCAAGGGTCATTATTCAAAACAATTTTTCATAACAAAACTAGATGGATCATTAAGGACCATCATCAACCTAAAATTCCTGAACAGATGGATAACACATTATCATTTCAAGATGGAGTCTATAAGATCTACGATTCCACTGATAAATCCAGGGGCTTTTTTGTGCACCCTGGATCTAAAGGATGCCTACTACCACATCCCCATTCACCATCAGTTTCAGCAGTATTTGAGATTCACAATCAAGAAAGGAGGGAAGATAATGCATTATCAATTTCAGTGCCTACCGTTTGGGATGTCGTCAGCCCCCCGTATCTTCACAAAGGTAGTGACAGAGATAGTGGCCTATCTAAGACCGAGGCGGGTGATTATAATACCATAGACGACTTTCTTCTTGTAGCAGATTCAGAGCAGGAGTTGGAGAATCACAAGAGAAAGACTCGGTCTTTGCTCACAGAACTGGGATGGAAGATAAATCGCGAAAAATCAGATTTACAACTCGAAACAAAAAAAAAAAAGTTTCTGGGAACTCTCTTAGACTCGGTAATTCAACATTCTTTCCTTCCTCACAACAAACAGATCAATGTAAGAAGGAAGATAAACGCTTTCAAATTAAAAGAAAAGCGGACTCTGAGAGAGGCCATGCAGATTCTGGGCCTAATGTCCTCATGCATCGCGACCGTACCTTGGGCCCAATTCCATTCAAGAATGCTCCACCGATCTCTAAACTCCAGGATAGCTCTCTCAAACAGAGCAGTAGACTCCCTCTCTTGGTGGTTGGTAGCAGAAAATCTATCAAAAGGGGTCTCCTGGAATATGATGCCTCTCAGAATTATAACTACAGACGCAAGCAGCCGCGGTTGGGGGGCTCATTTAAAGGACCAGTTCTTTCAGGGCAGATGGTCCAGTACAGACTCCCTAAGTTCCTCAAACTACAGGGAGCTGAAAGCAGTTTGGGAATCTTTGAAAGCTGCAGAGCATCTGCAGTACGCCAGTCCTTCAGGGTGAGCGAATGCGAGGTCACGGGGCTCAGTTAACAGACCGAGGGTTGCTCTTAGTACTCACAGTTTGTTGTATACCCTGGGCAGGCGTACAGTGATGAAGAGGCTGGCACGTAGCTCCTCTGGGGCACTCTCTAGATATAGGGACCAGGCCGGGTGATTGGTGAGGTGCCCTGGGTGTTGTAGGTTTAGCATGCCTGCGGCAAGATCCCTTACAGTTCGTGACGCCAGTGCCGGTAACGATGGCACACCGATTGTTAGGAGGAATAATGGAGGTACACACGATTGTAGTGAACTAGAATTCCTCTTTACTGAACAGTTCAACTATGTACAAGCTTCAGACAGTTCCATATGAAGGATATTGGTATCAGGCAGGCTTTACATAAATAGCAGGTAGAATCCTAGCAAGATAACTCAGAGGGAATAAAACTCACAGATCAGGCTGTACTTTTTGCAGAATCCTGTCTGGCTTTCTCCAAGGCCCGTATGTCTAATAGCTGGCTTTATCCTTGGGTAGGGAAACCTTCCTCTGGTATAAATCCTCTTGCTATCAATAAACTTCTGCCCTTCAGCTGTCTACTTGGATGGATAAAATTAGCACTGCTCTGTACTTTGCAAGATGCAGGATAACTTCAGGAGGAAACCTCTTCTCCTAGATGCAGGTTAGGAACCTGGGCTATCTAGCTGCATGTTAGAAGCTGATCTTCAGCTACTACCTGGCTAAAGTGAACACTGGCTTCTAACCACACACTCCCTCTCTCCTGGACTGGACCTGTCTATATATACTAGGGGGTTTCCTAGCTCCCTCTACAGCTTGGGAGGAGAAACTACACCCCTAACAGGCCTGGTACAGGAGATAACATGACAATATACATTATAATGCAATACAAAATACCATGACCATGTTCCACAGGAGGTGGAGAACAACATAACCCAATTGACCCTTGAGTAGTGCCCACCTTTACGTAGTGGGACACTACGCATCTCCTCAGAGGTCATCATGTCAGTCTTGTCAGACAATATGACGACAGTCTGCTACATAAAACGGCAGGGAGGAACAAAGAACCCTCAATTCCAGAGTCTGGCGGATCTGATCTTCGAGTGGGCAGAAGAGAGGGTCTTATCCATCACAGCTACACACAAGAAGGGGACCCTCAACTCCACAGCAGGCACAGAGTCGGGGGGGTGGGGGGGGGGAGTGGAAATTTAAACAAGGAGGTGTTTCAGATGATTTGTCAGGAATGGGGTAATCCACAGCTGGATCTGTTTGCATCAAGCCAAAATACCCAGCTGGACTGTTTCTTCTCGCTAGACCCAGGAGGGAAGCCAATGGCGGTAGATGCTCTATCCCAAAAAATGGGACATGAGTCTAGCTTATGCATTTCCTCCACTTCCCCTCATCCCATTAGTTCTGAAGAAGTTGAGATCAAGCACAACTACGCCTGGTTTTCGGTGTTGAAGATCATGTCTATCAAGGAACCGATGCCCCTTCCAAGAAGACAGGATCTCCTATCGCAGGGGCCGCTTTTACATCCCAATCTGGACAGACTGAATTTAACAGCCTGGATCCTGAGAGGCAAATCTTAAGAAACGGAGGGCTTTCGGATAAGGTAATCTCAACGATACAGGGGTATCGCAAATCGGTCACAAGAGCAATATATAATAAGATATGGAAGAAATTTTCTGCCTGGGTATCGCAAAATCAGCCAAATACTAGGTCTCCTTCGGTGGGTTGCATATTAGAATTCCTTCAGGAGGGCTTTGATGCAGGGCTGAAACCTAGCACACTTAGAGTCCAGGTCTTGGCACTCAGCTGTGTTTTAGATACACCCTTAGCGGAGCATAGGTGGATTAGGAGATTCCTAAAGGCAGTATCTAGGATGAGACCCACCTTGAGACAATCTATCCCTCCTTGGAGTCTAAATATAGTCTTGGAAAGCTTATGTGATCCCCCATTTGAGCCAATCAAACAGATTCCTCTTGGCTATAACCACAGCTCGCAGGATAGGAGAAATTCAGGCTTTATCTATTAAAGAACCATACTTGAGGATTTTGGATGATCACATAATGCTGAAGTTAGATCCAGCCTTCTTACCTAAGGTGGTCTCAACTTTTCATAGGGAACAAGTGCTAACACTCCCTTCATTTTGTGTATCTCCCAAAAATATACAGGAGAAAAGGTTCCAGTGCCTGGATGTTAGAAGAACGATTTTAACCTATCTTAACAGAACAAGTACCTGGAGAAAATCAAATAATCTATTCATCCAGTTTGGTGGGAAGAATAAAGGCATGAAGGCTTCAAAACAGACGTTGGCACGGTGGATTAAAGAAACTATTAAAGAAGCATATAGACTTCAGGAGAAGACCTGTCCTCTAATTTTGAAGGCGCATTCTACTAGAGCCGTGGCAACTTCCTGGGCAGAGAAGGCAGATGCCACGGTTGATCAGATTTGCAAGGCTGCAACCTGGTCGAGATTCCTGACTTTTGCCAAACATTACAGACTAGATATGATGGCCAGCCAGGACTTGGCCTTCGGGTGGAAAGTCCTGCAGACAGTAGCCCCCCCCCCTAAAAAAAATTAAGTTGTTAGTTCTCCATGGGTGCTGTCATGGAGGGACGTCCTGGAAATACTGGTTTAGTTTACCGGTAAATCCTTTTCCAGGAGTCCGACATGACAGCACCCCATATTACTCTCCCTGGTATGTTGGTTCCAACCTTTTGATGGCAGTGTGAATGTAACATTGTTATTAATAAAAAGGAGTTGGATCCTATCCGGTGTAGTAATTTGGAAAAACACCGGAGAGTGGGGTGGGGAGGTGCCTTTTTAATCTCTCTCGCTTCCTGTCCCTACAGAGACCAATAGGACAACCTCCATGGGTGCTGTCATGTTTGACTCCTGGAAAAGGATTTACCGGTATACTAAACCAGTATTTTCTTTGTGGGCACATTTGATGCAGCTCAGCATTTTTCAGGCAGACCTGGATATTAGACATCTGGTTGGGTCCACTCCGTCAATTACGTTTAGACGGGGTTGTAATCTGCGTGACCATCTGGTACACAGCTTATACGAGTCCTCCACCCCCCATACCTGGCTTGCCCACGGTTTAACCGGCACCTTCAGGTGTGGCAACTGTGTGGCTTGCAATTTTATTGGTACTGGCATGTCTAACCATAAGACATGCCACATACGATCTTTTATTAATTGCAGAACCGCAGGGCTAATTTATTTGATCTCTTGCATCATCGGGGTCAAGTATGTGGGCAAGACAGTCTGTGAATTTAGACGTAGGATTGGTGAGCACCTCTGGGATGTTCGCAATAACAGACACCTCAATTGCGTGACACATCATGACTTGTCATGATGGCGATGTTAGGGTGCTGTGCTTTCAGGGGATTGAAAAGGTCTGGCCTTCTCTCCAAAGGGGCAACTGATAAATTCCTCCTTCAGAAAGAAGCAAAATGGATCTTTCCATTGCACACCATGCAACCGTTGGGGCTCAATGAACAGATCTGTTTTGCGTGCTTTATCTAGGAGCGTTTCAGAGTTGCTATGATCTGTATGCTGTTAAAGTGGTTGACAGCTGTCTCTGTTGTCGATTGCCACCCTATGTCCTCATCTCTATATTTGTGCGGGTTTGCCCATGCCTCACTATGGCTGGGCTAATTATTATTTTTTGGTTATTTTCCTTCCCCCTCCCTTCTTTGTCCTAGTTGTTCCATATACCCCTGTGACTGTTTACGCCGCTTGAGATTCCCACAAGCATTTGGGTACTTTTACCTGATCGGGAGTGTGCATCTTGCTGGGTACGGACTGGGGAGGCAAAGCTTAAGGAGCCTACTCTCTGGCTGGCTACAGCTGCACTCCCCCCCCCTGCTTTGGGGTGGGCCTTTTCCTTTATCAGTTGGCCACGTGGTGCCCATGCTCACGGCCATACTAGCGACGGATGCCACACCGCTCAGCCTATCTTATTTTTGTTATATCTATGGCTCCTGATGAAGCAGCCATGTTGAAACGCATTGAGTCTGTACATTAAGCACTTGTTCTCCAGTGCCCAGTAAAGCGCCATTGTGTTGTAGTAGGATTTTTTTGTGTCTGCTCGTGATACAAGTCCCTGTTAGCAAGCGACACTCTGGTTTTGGGATTATAGGCTTTATGGGCTGGTGCACGTGAGCAGAGGCAATGGCTACGTACAAACTATAGGTGGATGTTAGTACCTACATTCACATATATTGGCATGCCCTGCTGTTGTATGCATGATCCCGATTATATACCATATGTGCTTTGCTACCTGTGCACTGGGTATGTACCACTTAGGATGTGATGTCTAGTGCCTTTTGTAGCATTGTTTAGGTGTATTGGGACTACTGTGTGATGACGCCAGATTGGCTAAAGTTGGATAGTGGTACATAACGGTCCACTGTATACTCCCCGACATTGCCCCTCGCATGTTATTCACATACTTCATTGCAAAGCAGTCTGAAAGAATTCCAATATCACACCTTTTTTTTTCTTCTCTGAGTACACATCTACCCTATACAGGTGAGACTTGTTGGTGTTCAGAGCACATTTGTCATTGTGTCTAGGCCTGTTTTAGGGTGTCATCCCCCTTTTTTAAAACCTGATACATCAATAAAGATTTATTATTTTGCATTTTAGTGTCTATGTCAGGCAGTGATAAAAAGGAAATCCATGTACCCAGAGGAAACCCATGCAAACACGGGGAGAACATAGAAACTCTATGAAGATGTTACCGTTGGTTAGATTCAAACCTAGGACCTCAGCACTGCAAGGCACCAGTGCTAACCACTGAGCAACCAGGCTGCCTATATGCGTGGAGTTTGTATGTTCTTCTGGGTATCGTATACTTTTCCATACTCTCAAAAATTTAATGATCGGTTAATCTATGCACAGCACTACAGAATATCTTGGTACCACGGCCGGCCTTCGGTTACTTTTGAGGAGTCTTTTTGGCCTCCACTACACACACACAAACTTCCACAACTTTTATAGGGTATTAAATACACTAAATTAGTAGCATGAATTTGAAAAAGTAACCTAATTTTATGGAGAAAAAAGAGCGCACAGTACTTCAATAAGTACGCCATAAATAACTAATGGTGCAAGTCCCACCTTTGGGAGCTGCACTTATCTCAAGAACGGGACCCCGAAGTGAATGGAGAGCAAGCCGCACATGCATGGCCATTAATGCTCTCTAGTCTCCTGCCCAGTTCTGCAGGTGACCCATTACACCTGCTGCTGGGGAGAGCAGCGGCCATTGAAGCAGGGATCTACCCCATCAGGACTCAGACACAGTTGAAATTGGAACATACTGATGGCCGGGGCAAGGTATTTTGATTACCTAGCCAGTATTATAATAGTAGCTTGGGGGCCAGCAAAAGATAATAAAACACGCCTCTGCTGCAGCAGCAAAAGATAATAACACACCTCTACTGCTGCAGCAAAAGATAATAACACACGCCCCTGCTGCTGCAGCAGCGTATAATAACACACGCCTCTGCTGCTGCAGCAAAAGAGAATAACACACGCCTCTGCTGCTGCAGCAAAAGATAATAAAACACGCCTCTGCTGCTGCTGCAAAAGATAACACACGCCTCTGCTGCTGCAGCAAAAGATAACACACGCCTCTGCTGCAGCAAAAGATAATAACACACGCCTCTGCTGCTGCAGCAAAAGATAATAACACACGCCTCTGCTGCTGCAGCAAAAGATAATAAAACACGCCTCTGCTGCTGCAGCAAAAGATAATAAAACACGCCTCTGCTGCTGCAGCAAAAGATAATAACACACGCCTCTGCTGCTGCAGCAAAAGATAATAACACACGCCTCTGCTGCTGCAGCAAAAGATAATAACACACGCCTCTGCTGCTGCAGCAAAAGATAGTAACACACGCCTCTGCTGCTGCAGCAAAAGATAGTAACACACGCCTCTGCTGCTGCAGCAAAAGATAGTAACACACGCCTCTGCTGCTGCAGCAAAAGATAGTAACACACGCCTCTGCTGCTGCAGCAAAAGACAGTAACACACGCCTCTGCTGCTGCAGCAAAAGACAGTAACACACGCCTCTGCTGCTGCAGCAAAAGATAATAAAACACGTCTCTGCTGCTGCAGCAAAAGATAGTAACACACGCCTCTGCTGCTGCAGAACCTCATAATACACATCTCAGCTGCTGCCGAACCTCATAATACACACCACAGCTGCTGAAGAACATAATTTGATGCTACAGAAGACATACAGCTTTCATCACATTTGTGTTAGGTGCCTCAGCCACAGATTAAGTTAAAAATGCTGAACAAAATTTTGTAGCATGCCAGGCTGCATAATGGAAACCCATCATATTCACCAGTATCAGTCAGGTATTGTTGTTTGTGACGTGCCAGATCCGACTCAACCGTGAATTTCGTTGTTGTGCTCCTATGACAGAGCAGAAAGTGAAAGTCACCAGCACAGATGTGTACAAAGTCTAATACACACCTCAGATGCTGCAGACAGTCTTATCATGACCATGTTGTTGTTGGAAATTAGGGGGCATGTTCCAATACATATAAGTATATTATCCAATAAGTATAGGAAGCATGATGTAAGAAAAGTGAACTTTTGAATACAGGAGGGAAGGGGAACAGTAACTGGTCCTGGAAACTAGGGAAGAAACAGGTCACCTTCTAGACAAAACCACAGAAATAAGATAATAATGCACTTAGTAAAGTAGATGCAAGCACTATATATGGACAAAGTCCTCACTCTGATATGATAATATCTGAGACACTTAGTCAATATATTTTGATCAAAACACATCTAAGCCCGCCTACCGAACGCCCAGCGGCTTAGGTAGGTTTAGCGTAGGACCCGCCTGACGTGAAACCACCTTGGCATTCGGTAGGCGGGCTTAGATGTGTTTTGATCAAAATATATTGACTAAGTGTCTCAGATATTATCATATCAGAGTGAGGACTTTGTCCATATATAGTGTTTGCATCTACTTTACTAAGTGCATTATTATCTCATTTCTGTGGTTTTCTTCAATAATATGGCCAGGGACATCCGCACATTTGTACATCATATCGTGCAGGATGTTTTTATCTTAGTTTTTTCTGTGGATTTTTTTTTCCCACCTTCTAGACAACCCTAATCCGTGCCCTAACTATCTATCAATATGAATAGACCCTGAAGGAATATTCATATGCAGTATACCTAGGCCTTTATATCTCTATTAGGCCCTGGAAAAGGTTAGGATCTGAGACAACCCATTCCTCCCCAGATAGATGAATGGAAGTCTCTGTTTCTAGCCCAGATACAAACAGGGAATATAACAAACAAACGCGACACTTACCTTCTGTAGAGACGGATGAGCAGGACCACCAGAGACAATCTAACATCATCTCAGCCAAACCCAAATGAAGCTATCTACCAAATAGTCAGAAGGGTGGGGTCAGACTATAAAGGGTAGAAGGGATGACCACTAAGCAACAGCTGAGAAAAGGGAAGTGGTCATTAACCCTATCAACACTGAATCAAGAAAAATCAAGGAGGCTGTTAGATTCAGCCAATCTCCTTGATTTCCTGACATGAGTCACCTAAGGGACCGTGACAGCTCTTCCTGCACTGGTCACATGATGATGACATCACTCAAGTCCTTTTCGACCTATCTTCTCAGCTAGAGTCTTGGCTCTGAGCATACTGTTGAATTATATCTGCAGCCTGTGGATGCAGTTACATTTTAGTTCAGGGGTGTCCTGAAACCAGGTGAATCTACCTGGTTCTGCCAGGAGTACAGATATTCAAAATTCCCTCCTGGGATTATCTCTACAGCAAGTAGTGGAGGAGCCAACCCGGAAGGAGGCCATTTTAGATTTAGTATTCACAAATGGGAATTTGGTATCTGATATTTCTGTAGGGGAAAGCTTGGGATCTAGTGATCACCAGTCAGTGTGGTTTACTATAGGTACAGTGACTGACTCAGACCACACAAAAACAAAAGTTTTAGATTTTAGAAAAACTGACTTTTCTAAAATTAGATTAGTGGTATACGAGTCCCTATCAGACTGGAACAGTTTCATTGGAGTCCAGGATAAATGAGACTACTTAAAAGTGGCACTATTGAAGGCAACAGAAAATTGCATTAGGCTTGCCAGTAAAAGCAAAAAAAGGAAGAGACCACTGTGGTACTCAGCAGAAGTGGCCAAAATCATTAAAAACAAAAATATAGCATTTAGAAAATATAAAAAAAACAAACGAGAATGACAGGCAAATTTATAAGATTAGGCAGAGAGAGGCCAAACAAGTTATAAAAGCTTCTAAAGCACAGGCAGAAGAGAAATTAGCTCAGTCAGGGAAAAAAGGCGATAAGGCTTTCTTCAGATACATAAATGAAAAAAGGAAACTAAAACAAGGAATTACCAAATTAAAAACAAAAGAAGGAAGGTATATGGAAGAAGATAAAGAACTAGCTGACTGCCTCAATGAATACTTCTGTTCAGTTTTTACAAAGGAAAATGAAGGAGAAGGACCTCAGTTAGGAAAGAAGAGTAATGAATCTTTTGATGCATGTGTCTTTACAGAGGAAGAGGTTCTAAGTCAGCTGTCTAAAATTAATACAAATAAGTCACAGGGGCCTGATGGGATACACCCAAAGCTATTAAAAGAGCTCAGCGGTGAACTAGCAAAACCATTAACAGATTTATTTAACCAATCACTGGCAACAGGAGTCATCCCAGAAGATTGGAAATTAGCAAATGTGGTGCCCATTCACAAGAAAGGTAATAGGGAGGAATCGGGCAACTATAGGCCAGTAAGCCTGACATCAATAGTGGGGAAATTAATGGAAACCATACTTAAGGAGAGGATTGTGGAACATCTAAAATCCCATGGATTGAAAGATGAAAAACAGCATGGGTTTACTTCAGGGAAATCATGTCAAACTAATCTTATTGATTTTTTTGATTGGGTGACTAAAATAATAGATGGAGGAGGTGCAGTAGACATAGCTTATCTAGGCTTTAGTAAGGCTTTTGATACTGTCCCACATAGAAGGCTTATCAATAAAGTGCAGTCTTTGGGCTTGGACTCCCATATTGTTGAATGGATTAGGCAGTGGCTGAGGGACAGGCAACAGAGGGTTGTAGTCAATGGAGTATATTCAGACCAAGGCCTTGTTACCAGTGGGGTACCTCAGGGATCTGTTCTGGGACCCATATTGTTTAATATCTTTATCAGCACCAAATGGAAAAGGACTTAGGAAAACTAGAGGAATGGTCAAAAATCTGGCAACTAAAATTTAATGTTGATAAGTGCAAGATAATGCACCTGGGACGTAAAAACCCAAGAGCAGAATATAAAATCAGTGATAGTCCTAACCTCAGTATCTGAGGAAAGGGATTTAGGGATCATGATTTCAGAAGACTTAAAGGTAGTCAGACAATGTCATAGAGCAGCAGGAAATGCTAGCAGAATGCTTGGGTGTATAGGGAGAGGAATTACCAGTAGAAAGAGGGAGGTGCTCATGCCGCTCTACAGAGCACTAGTGAGACCTCATTTGGAGTATTGTGCTCAGTACTGGAGACCATATCTCCAGAAGGATATTGATACTTTGGAGAGAGTTCAGAGAAGAGCTACTAAACTGGTACATGGATTGCAGGATAAAACTTACCAGGAAAGATTAAAGGACCTTAACATGTATAGCTTGGAAGAAAGACGAGACAGAGGGGATATGATAGAAACTTTCAAATACATAAAGGGAATCAATAAGGTAAAAGAGGAGAGAATATTTAAAAGAAGAAAAACTGCTACAAGAGGACATAGTTTTAAATTAGAGGGGCAAAGGTTTAAAAGTAATATCAGGAAGTATTACTTTACTGAGAGAGTAGTGGATGCATGGAATAGCCTTCCTGCAGAAGTGGTAGATGCAAATACAGTGGAGGAGTTTAACCACCTCCGGACCGCCTAACGCAGATTCGCGTTCCGGAGGTGGCAGCTCTGCGCAGAGTCACGCATATACGCGTCATCTCGCGAGAGCCGTGATCTCCTGTGAACGCGCGCACACAGGCGCGCGTGTTCACAGGATCGGAAGGTAAGCGAGTGGATCTCCAGCCTGCCAGCGGCGATCGTTCGCTGGCAGGCTGGAGATGTGATTTTTCTAACCCCTAACAGGTATATTAGAAAAGTGTAGGAAGACTGAGCACTCACCAGCTAGAACAATTGGAGAACAAACGAATATGTAGCAAAATATTTTATTTAATATTTAAATAAAGCCCTGAATCTAAAAATGTAGCGGAATCAATAATATAATATACAATAAAAAATTTGATGTTCACATATAATGAATACACCTGTAGTAAAAAATGCGGTTATATATATATAGCTTAAACAATAATAAAAAACATGTTAGGGCAATTGTTCACAGTGCATATGTAGAAAATTGGAATAAATATTTGGTAGACTGCTGATCAGTTCGGGGAATATGCCAAATATAATGTCCAGATCGGGATATTGTAATAAATATGCGATCAGTCACTGGTTAATACAATAGATGCGCCAGATATGGTATCCAATAGTTGTCAGTAATCGAAGAAAAATTGATGTCCCTGTGATAGTTCACTTCTTATATAATACTTTGATGCAATGTAGCTAGGTGGACATGTGTTTAAAAGGGTATAATACACCTGTTAAATGCCGTCTAGTGTGAGCGTAGCTGTGGCGTCCCACGAGGCTCACTAAGTTAGATTCGGCGGTACCTTAGTCTGGTCGTTTGCTTGAGGAGGTTCAAATGAGCGTGTAGCTCTCGGCGTGGATAATCTTCTGGTGATGTTCACCGATGCTGCAAGCCTGGACCTGGTTGGTAAATAACAAGGTGTTCCCTCCACACTAGCAAAGTGTATTTCCGGCAGGGTTAAAGTTCAATTGTCGGGATGTTGGGGTCTCGTAGGTTTTTTTTCATCAGCTGATGTCCGAGTACAGTAACCAGACGCGTTTCGGGGTCCTTTCCTGGCCCCTTCCTCAGTGGTGGTCTGTAAGAGGGTTTTGACCCTCTTTTTATACCCAACATCCCTTGAAGTGAGCTGGTGCAAAAGCAAAGTAGTGGATTTTGGATCTGGTCATGTGAAAACTCTGGCATGGAACAGTCTAAATAGTTGTTATTATTTTTATTTGTATAAGGAAAGGTATTTCCAAATATTGTACTGAAAATCGGTTTTAGCGATCCTATTATCTGGCATTTCTTAATTAAATCCCGTTTTCATTTTGCAGTGGATTCCATATAATTTATCAATGCGGTTTTTTAAAAGCGGTTTTTTGAAACGCAAATGCGGTTTCTTCAATGCATATGCGTTTTATTGTCCCCTATTTTTGTAGGTGCAGGTTATAATGATTTTCATCAATTTTATGTCATACAATGCAATATGGGGATGAAAAATTAATAAAAGATTTATAATAAATTTATAAAAGTACAACATTTACAATAACAGACAGTATATATACAAGTAAAAAGTCTTAAATGTAAAGTATTCAAAAATATGCAGTCATTACTTTTATAAACTGCAAAGGCACAAGATATGGTAGTTCTTATCGGTTCTATATTTTAAGCTAATGCGTTCCATATAGTGTAACGATATATGAATGTAACAATATGATTAAAATGATGCAGAACATGTTAAAACTGTATTGGAACTCTAATTCTTGTTCATTGTTTCTAACTTGTTTGTAGAGTCATTGGAGAGGACAGTATGCGGATGGGGGCCACCCACCAAAGGTGGACCAGAGTGGGTATTAATTCCACCTCTGGGCCACATCGGGAGGGGGGCCCCCACCCTCACAGGGGTACTTTATAAGAAGCCGAAAAGTTCAGATTCGGCATTTAAGCCCAGGGGTATAATTGAATTAAAATTAAATATAAATCGTGTCTCAACACGAGACATATGTTTAATGTTATCGCCTCCTCTCCAATGAGGTTTAACTTTTTCAATGGCAGCAAAGGAGAGACAATCTGGGTTTTGGTCGTGGTGCACCTTAAAATGTCTCGACACTGAGTGTTTATCAGATCCACTCCTAATTTTATAAAAATGTTCAGCAATTCTTTCTTTTAAAGTTCTTTTCGTGCGTCCTATATATTGTTTTTTGCACGGACATTGCAGGATATAAATTACATTTTTGCTGTTACATGTTAAAAAGTCCTGTATTTCATGTTTAAAATCATTAGAGGTGGATGTGACATTTGTTGTTTTTTTATTAAAATGTGTCTTTTTACAATTTGGACAGGTGTTACATCTGTAGAATCCTTTCAGATGGAGCCATCCATGTATGGATGGATCCTGAGTGGAGATACTAGATTTTACCGTGGGGGCAATTTTTAAACCCAAATTTGGGGCCTTGGTATAAATTATAATCGGTTTATTTGGTAGTAGTTCTCCGATGGTTTTGTCTTTCTGAATAAAGTGCCAGTGTTTATTTAAAATTTTTTCAATTTTTTTGTATTGTGTGTTAAAAGGGAGAACTATGTTTGTACGTTCCAATCCTGACATTTTTTCTTCTTGTTCTATCGGATTTACAGTGTCTTTGGGCATTTTATTAAAAAAGGACTGTCTATCCAATTGTTTAATCTTATTTAATGATTCTTCAATACATTTTATGGGGTACTTTTTATCCATGAACTGTAATTTTAGGAGTTCTGCTTCTTGCTCAAAGGTTTCATTCTGAGTACAATTCCTCTTCAGACGTCTGAATTGGCTGCTTGGAATATTGAGCAGCCACCTGGGTAAATGACAGCTAGAATACAGGATAAAACTGTTTCTAGCTGTGGGTTTTTGATATGTGGAACATGATAATTTATTCTGTTCAACTCTAATATTGAGATCCAGAAATTCTAAGTTTGTCTTACTGATATTAGAGGAGAAGCGGAGGTTCCATTCATTATTATTAATTTGATCTAGGAAGGAGGTTAATGTGGTTTCACTTCCCTTCCAAATAAAGATCACGTCATCGATATAACGGTACCATAGCACCAGGTCCGACCCCAGCCTGTGGTCTATATTTATTGTTTCCCACTCGGCCATAAATAGATTGGCATAGCTGGGGGCGAACCTGGTGCCCATCGCTGTTCCAGTAATCTGTAAATAATACTCTGCATCAAAATAAAAATAATTGTTTTAAAATCAATTCTACTCCCTCTGATATAAAATCAATTTGTTCATTGTGAAACAATTTACTGTTTTTAAGTTGATTTTTCATCGCCGCTATTCCTTGTACATGATCAATTGATGTATATAATGTCTGTACATCTAGGGTACCTAGGATCCATTGAGGATCAAATTTTAATTTTTCAATAATATTTACAATTTGTGTTGTGTCTTTAATGTATGACCTCGTTTTTTTCACAACTGGTTGCAGTAGGTTATCAATGTATTGAGAGAGGTTTGCTGTTAGGGAGCCAATTCCCGAAATAATAGGGCGGCCTGGTGGATTAATTGGGTCTTTATGCACTTTGGGTAAACAGTAAAAAACTGGGAGTTTACATTGTGTGTTTAAAATAAATTTAGCTTCACGATCTGATAAAATCTCATTAGTTGTGCCTTTATTACAATAATTTTTTAAAATTGTTTTAAAATCATCTGCAGGATCCGCATGGAGTTTAACATAAGTATTTGTATCCGACAATTGTCTCTTACATTCGTTGGTATAATTTTGGGTGTTCATAATTACAATAGCCCCGCCTTTATCGGCAGGGCGTATTGTAATATTTTCCATTGATTGTAGCTTTTTTATTGCTTGAACTTCCAAATTTGAGAGGTTTGACCGAGTATTTTTAAATTTTAATACTCTTAATTCCTGTTCTACATTTTTTCGGAATGTGTTCATTTCGGTACTTATTTCTTGTCTAGGATATTTTAAAGACTTTGGTCTTAAGTCTGTGTGTCTGTATTTTGAGTTTTCATCTAGAGTCGGGGCAATCGGGTTTTTGAGGAAATATTTTTTAAGACATAATTTTCTAATGTATTTTTCGATTCCTATATATATGTCAAATTTGTTCGTTTTAGGGGTAGGGGCAAATTTAAGGCCTTTGTTCAAAAGTTTAATTTGAGGTTCAGTTAAATTGACATTACTTAAATTAATTATGGCATCTTGTTCCAATTTTATTACTTCTTGTGATTGTGCTCTCTTTCGTTGACTTCTCCGTGTTTTCCTCTTCCTGTTTGGTGTGTGTGTTTTTTGTGAATTTTCTGTTGTCTCTCTGGTGACCAATTGTGTTCTTGGTATTCGTTGTGTCTCTGAGATAGTGTTTCTCGACGAATTCTGTGATCCCACATTATATTCTCCTGTCCGCTCCTCAAATTGTATGGGTGCAGACTGGGTGGGGGGGAATAGTGTATCCTGTTCGGTGAGTGTCTGGTATCTTTGTGATAATGTCTCGTCAGTACTCTGTGGTGTGGTGGTGTACGGTCTAAAAAATGATCATTCGTTAAAGCCTCATATCTATTAGAGGTAGGGATATTCGGTTTCATTTTTGTGGTGTCTTGTGTATGATGATTTGTATTCGTGTTAATTGATTCTGGATCTCTTGTGTTAGGGTGTGTGTCTGGAGATGACACGTTCCCAACAAGTTGGGTCTGTGAATAATGGGGTTTTTTTCTGTCATAATTAATAAATTTATTGAATTTTTTATCTATAACGTCATGTTCTAATTTATCAATGCTTTTGCAAAGTCTTTCTTGCCATATATTATATTCCTCGTTTTTTGGAAATTTGTCTATAGTGTCTTTTACTTTAGAGATATTGGTTGTAGTCTCCTCCAATATTTGGGTTCTTCTTCTAATAATGAGTTGGATCAGTGCTACTGATTGGTCAAAGAAGAATTTATCCCATTCTTTAGAGAAATCAGTATTAACAAGGTCTTGTGCTGGAATTTTTGAGAATGTTAGGCCCTTAGGGATATAACCCTTTTCTATAAATTGTGTAAGGGATCTGATTTCCCATCTTTGTCTAAGTTGTTTGTGGAGGAGGGTCTCAAGCTCTCTAAATACCTCTGTAGTAGTTTGGTCCGTATTTATCCTTTCTTCTCTTGAATCAAAATTGAATCTTTCAACTTTTTGACGTTTGGTCTCCATATGATTCCAGATGTCCATAATTGGATGTAGAGGAGCTCACCAGTTGGGTGAAGAAGATCAAAAAGGAATATATTTATGGTATGGTGGCTCACTCCGCATACAGTTGTGGAAATGGGTGCTACTAAGTCTATTTATGACTCACCCAGTCATAGGTAGAATAATATATAGAAAAGTGTAGGAAGACTGAGCACTCACCAGCTAGAACAATTGGAGAACAAACGAATATGTAGCAAAATATTTTATTTAATATTTAAATAAAGCCCTGAATCTAAAAATGTAGCGGAATCAATAATATAATATACAATAAAAAATTTGATGTTCACATATAATGAATACACCTGTAGTAAAAAATGCGGTTATATATATATAGCTTAAACAATAATAAAAAACATGTTAGGGCAATTGTTCACAGTGCATATGTAGAAAATTGGAATAAATATTTGGTAGACTGCTGATCAGTTCGGGGAATATGCCAAATATAATGTCCAGATCGGGATATTGTAATAAATATGCGATCAGTCACTGGTTAATACAATAGATGCGCCAGATATGGTATCCAATAGTTGTCAGTAATCGAAGAAAAATTGATGTCCCTGTGATAGTTCACTTCTTATATAATACTTTGATGCAATGTAGCTAGGTGGACATGTGTTTAAAAGGGTATAATACACCTGTTAAATGCCGTCTAGTGTGAGCGTAGCTGTGGCGTCCCACGAGGCTCACTAAGTTAGATTCGGCGGTACCTTAGTCTGGTCGTTTGCTTGAGGAGGTTCAAATGAGCGTGTAGCTCTCGGCGTGGATAATCTTCTGGTGATGTTCACCGATGCTGCAAGCCTGGACCTGGTTGGTAAATAACAAGGTGTTCCCTCCACACTAGCAAAGTGTATTTCCGGCAGGGTTAAAGTTCAATTGTCGGGATGTTGGGGTCTCGTAGGTTTTTTTCATCAGCTGATGTCCGAGTACAGTAACCAGACGCGTTTCGGGGTCCTTTCCTGGCCCCTTCCTCAGTGGTGGTCTGTAAGAGGGTTTTGACCCTCTTTTTATACCCAACATCCCTTGAAGTGAGCTGGTGCAAAAGCAAAGTAGTGGATTTTGGATCTGGTCATGTGAAAACTCTGGCATGGAACAGTCTAAATAGTTGTTATTATTTTTATTTGTATAAGGAAAAGTATTTCCAAATATTGTACTGAAAATCGGTTTTAGCGATCCTATTATCTGGCATTTCTTAATTAAATCCCGTTTTCATTTTGCAGTGGATTCCATATAATTTATCAATGCGGTTTTTTAAATGCGGTTTTTTGAAACGCAAATGCGGTTTCTTCAATGCATATGCGTTTTATTGTCCCCTATATTTGTAGGTGCAGGTTATAATGATTTTCATCAATTTTATGTCATACAATGCAATATGGGGATGAAAAATTAATAAAAGATTTATAATAAATTTATAAAATACAACATTTACAATAACAGACAGTATATATACAAGTAAAAAGTCTTAAATGTAAAGTATTCAAAAATATGCAGTCATTACTTTTATAAACTGCAAAGGCACAAGATATGGTAGTTCTTATCGGTTCTATATTTTAAGCTAATGCGTTCCATATAGTGTAACGATATATGAATGTAACAATATGATTAAAATGATGCAGAACATGTTAAAACTGTATTGGAACTCTAATTCTTGTTCATTGTTTCTAACTTGTTTGTAGAGTCATTGGAGAGGACGTTTTGATAACAGCGTCTAATATACCTGCTACCTGGTCCTCGGGTAGCTCAGTAAAGTACCACAAAACACCACTACACTACACTACACCCCCCCTGTCACTTATTAACCCCTTATGAACCCATTATCACCCCATATAGACTCCCTGATCACCCCCCTGTCATTGATCACCCCCCTGTCATTGATCATTCCCCTGTAAGACTCCATTCAGACGTCCGTATGTGTTTTGCGGATCCGATCCATGTATCCGTGGATCCGTAAAAATCATACGGACGTCTGAATGGAGCCTTACAGGGGGGTGATCAATGACAGGGGGGTGATCACCCATATAGATTCCCTGATCACCCCCCTGTCATTGATCACCCCCCTGTAAGGCTCCATTCAGACATCCGTATGATTTTTATGGATCCACGGATACATGGATCGGATCCGCAAAACACATGCGGACGTCTGAATGGAGCCTTACAGGGGGTGATCAATGACAGGGAGGTGATCACCCATATAGATTCCCTATAATTTTTTTTCCCATGAACTCGGCATGCCCCTCATTGAATACCTTGGGGTGTCTTCTTTCCAAAATGGGGTCACATGTGGGGTATTTATACTGTCCTGGCTTTTTAGGGGCCCTAAAGCGTGAGAAGAAGTCTGGGATCCAAATGTCTAAAAATGCCCTCCTAAAAGGAATTTGGGCACCTTTGCGCATCTAGACTGCAAAAAAGTGTCACACATAAGGTATTGCCGTACTCAGGAGAAGTTGGGGAATGTGTTTTGTGGTGTCATTTTACATATACCCATGCTGGGTGAGATAAATATCTTGGTCAAATGCCAATTTTGTATAAAAAGAATTGGAAAAGTTGTCTTTTGCCGAGATATTTCTCTCACCCAGCATGGGTATATGTAAAGGGACACCCCAAAACACATTCCCCAACTTCTCCTGAGTACGGCGATACTACATGTGTGACACTTTTTTGCAGCCTAGGTGGGCAAAGGGGCCCACATTCCAAAGAGCATCTTTCGGATTTCACAGGGCATTTTTTACAAATTTTGATTTCAAACTACTTCTCACGCATCTGGGCCCCTAAAATGCCAGGGCAGTATAACTACCCTACAAGTGACCCCATTTTGGAAAGAAGACACCCCAAGGTATTTCATGATGGGCATAGTGAGTTCATGGAAGTTTTTATTTTTTGTCACAAGTTAGTGGAATATGAGACTTTGTAAGGAAAAAAATAAAAAAATCATCATTTTCCGCTAACTTGTGACAAAAAATAAAAAGTTCTATGAACTCACTATGTCCATCAGCGAATATCTTAGGGTGTCTACTTTCCGAAATGGGGTCATTTGTGGGATTTTTCTACTGTCTGGCCATTGTAGAACCTCAGGAATCATGACAGGTGCTCAGAAAGTCAGAGCTGCTTCAAAAAGCGTAAATTCACATTTTTGTACCATAGTTTGTAAACATAGTTTGTTACCAGAAAGCACGGATTGAAATGGAAAAGTGCCAAAAGTAGCAGTTTTGGCACTGTTTCTTTTTTTTTTTTTGGACCGTGTTAATCTGGGGGGTTAGGTCATGGGGTATTTTTATAGAGGAGATTCTTACGGACGCGGCGATACTTAATAAGTCTATTATTTAGGTTTTAGACTATATTATCCTTTTTGATACCCAAAAAATGTTTTTGTATCTCTAAAGTCTAAGAGTCTTTTTTTGCTTTTTTTAGCCGATTATCTTATATAGGGGCTCATTTTTTGCGGGATGAGAGGACGGTTTTATTGGCAATATTTTGGGGGCTATAGGACTTTTTGGTCGCTTGCTATTAAAACTTTTGTTGTGTAAGGTGACAAAAAAGTACCGACGCAGCGATACCTAATTTGGATACTTTTTTAAAATTATTTAAGTTTTTTGGGGTGTCAAGTCTGAGAACCAGTTTTTTTTAATCCGATGTCAGTGGCTAAATTAGGATATAAATTTAGTACTTCATGGATGTGTGATACTCCCTGACGCAACCGTCAATGCAGAGGCCGGGATGATCGGGGCACGTGTCGCACTGAGTAGTGGTGTCCTTCCATATCCCCCTCCTGAGACACACTCTGCACTTTTTTGGGGTTCTTCCCTTCTTTCCAGTATAGGGGACCACACCTGGAAATTGTTGGTCAGGGACAATCCGGGCGCCTCCAGTTCCCGAGGTACTCCAGCCTGCTCTTTCCTGGTCCGAAAAGATCAGGGCCTTGAACACAATAAAAGACTCATCAACCGCGACCTCGCTTCCAGGTACATAGTCCTGTAGAAATTTGCCCCCAAAATGATCAATAACCGGCCGTATCTTATACAGACGGTCATAGGCAGGATCACCTTGGGGGGGACATGCTGCATTATCTGAATAATGCAGACATTTCCGGATGGCCTCAAATCGGGAGCGTGTCATGGCCGTACTGTAAAGTGGGGCCTGGTAGAGGACGTCCCCACTCCAGTAGTGCCTGACACTAGGTTTCTTGACCAGGCCCATATGCAGCACGAGGCCCCAAAATGTCCTCATTTCGGCTGCACTGACTGGCGTCCAGCCACCGGCCAAAAAGGAGCCCGGGTGTTGAGCAACGAACTGTTGGGCGTACAGGTTCGTCTGCTCCACCATCAGATTTACCAGTGGGTCACTGAAAAAATGACAAAAAAAAGTCATATTCAGTGTAGCCCACTGTGGAAATCTGGATTCCTGATTGGCCTACAAAATCAGGAATCACGGGCTCATATCGCTCTGGGGTACACCAGACAGGTTCACCGGCAGGGTGCTCCGGTGGATTTAACTGGTGGGCCGGAAAACTAGTACAAGCCCCAGAGCTGCTCGTACTAGTATGGGCCACAGGGTCCCTAGCATGGCGGTCCCCTTGCTCAGCCTGGCGGCGTCTCCGCCGCCTTGGGGGCTCATCATCATCGCTAGATGATGAGGAGGACACGGATGACAACAGGAAAGTGGGGTCATCCTCGTCCTCACTGGGACTCTCTGAGTCGGAGGCAAGCTGGGCGTATGCCTCCTCGGCCCAGAACGTCCGGTGGGCCATAGGGGAGTGTGTGTCTGCGTGTGTATGTGCATGTGTGTAAATCTTTATTTGGTGTGCGTGTGTGTGGGGGCACGGGTGTTCGCGGACTTATCCCTAAAACTAACAGAAAGAAAAAAAAGACTAACTAAAAAAAAGGGGGAAAAAATATGATAAAAAAGTAAAAAAAAGCAGCAGCACCCCTAGGGGGTCTAGGGTCACACAAGGACCAGCCCGCCCACCAACCAATCAGAAGCGATCCTGAGTGGTGATGTCACCATCACCACTCAGGATCGCAGAATGGTGATTGGTGGGGTAAAATTACACCACCGATCACCATCCTGTTTCGGGTTATCGGATCATCAGAGACCCGAATAACCCGGAAAACGCAGAAAACCGCAGGTCTGAATTGACCAGCGGTTTTCTGCGATCGCATACACAGGGGGGTCACAGGTATTTTCCCCAGGTGCCTGCTCAATGATTTGAGCAGGCACCGGGTTCCGATCACCGCCCGCCGCGCGGCGGTGATCGAAAATACACAGGGCGTACAGGTACGCACTGTGTTCTTAAGTACCAGGACATAAGGGCGTACCTCTACGCCCTATGTCCGGAAGAGGTTGAATGGCAAATGAAAAGTACTTGTCTTCATTAGGCCTAAAAACATTTGCCAGTGTTTGGTCAATGATTTGATTGTGAGCCAAATCCAACAGGGGAGCCTACACTGAGACAAGGTATAAGGGAAAGATCTGCACCTGTTCTGTGTTTTTGACCCGTACCAGATTTTGCCTAACAATCACTGATGGGAATCGCTGATTAGGATTTAAAAAGCTATATTAAGTTGGACAATCCCTTTAATGTGATTTCTTTTTTTTGTACTGCATCTGCTGAATGAAATAAGCTTTTCCTTCTCTAAGCCTATGAGGCAGTAGAATGGCGCAGGATATAGCGTCAATTACCATGTCATTGTGCCTTCTGTGACCCAGCGCAGGAGGTCGTGGTGATGTCATTGCGACCGCTTGTACTGGGATGCATAAACTGTGGCCACAGCTGGGAAGAGTTCTGTGGCCTGCGTCGCAGATAGCGGTGGAGAACAGGACATAGGTGTGTATTTTTTCTTTTTTTAAATGTTGGCATTATGGGGGGAATATAATGTATATAGAAGGGCTTTTGTTACTGCTGGGAACACTATAGGTGGCCTTAATTCCCTATTGGGGCATTATTAATATTGGGTGTACTGTGGGGGCATTATTATTATTGGGCAAAATTACTACTAATGGGGTTGCCACTGAGGGTACTGTAGGGGGCACTATTACTATTGAGGGCAGTCTGTGAGCTCTGTCACTATGAGGGAGCATCTGTATTGCACTATTATTTATGCAGCATAGTGTTTGTGGGCATTGGGGAGCACAGAGGACACAGTACTGGGGTTTGCAGCAGGATGACGATGGGAGGAGGATGGAAAATTGAGGAACCTAAGATGGCAGTGTGCCAAACTTTGCAGAGACCAGGCACAGCTGAATGATGTCATCATGGCAGTCTGCTTCCAATGGAGAAGATGAGAAAAGAGAATGTCTACATCAAGAGATGCTACTGGATGTAAGAGGTATGTGGTGCTATATTCTCCTGTGTGTGTGATAGCACGGTTTCTAATGTTCATCCACATATGTCTTTAAGGCCCCTTTCACACGAGCGAGTTTTCTGCACGGGTGCAATGCGTGAAGTGAACGCATAGCACCTGCACTGAATCCTGACCCATTCATTTAAATGGGTCTGTGTACATGAGCATTTTTTTTCACGCATTAGTTCTGTGTTGTGTGAAAAACGCAACGTGTTCTATATTCTGCGTTTTTTCACGCAGCCCTGGCCCCATAGACGTTAATAGGTCTTCAGTTAAAAAACGCATTGCATCCTCAAGCAGGTGCGGATGCAATGCGTTTTTTACTGATGGTTGCTAAGAGATGTTGTTTGTGAACCTTCAGTTATTTATCACGCACGTGAAAAACGCATCAAAATGCATTGCACCTGTGTGGAAAAAACTGAACGCAATCGCAGACAAAACTTGTTGAACTTGCTTGCAAAATGGTGCGAGTTTTACTGAACGCATCCGGACCTAATCTGTATCGTTCGTGTGAAAGAGGCCTAAAAGTAGGGCTGGCAAGGAAGGGGTTGCATTGAGAATTTGGCAAGGATGGGGGGGGGGGGGGTAATTGGCATACACTCACCTAAAGAATTATTAGGAACACCATACTAATGCGGTGTTGGACCCCCTTTTGCCTTCAGAACTGCCTTAATTCTACGTGGCATTGATTCAACAAGGTGCTGATAGCATTCTTTAGAAATGTTGGCCCATATTGATAGGATAGCATCTTGCAGTTGATGGAGATTTGAGGGATGCAAATCCAGGGCACGAAGCTCCCGTTCCACCACATCCCAAAGATGCTCTATTGGGTTGAGATCTGGTGACTGTGGGGGCCATTTAAGTACAGGGAACTCATTGTCATGTTCAAGAAACAAATTTGAAATGATTCGAGCTTTGTGACATGGTGCATTATCCTGCTGGAAGTAGCCATCAGAGGATGGGTACATGGTGGTCATGAAGGAATGGACATGGTCAGAAACAATGCTCGGGTAGCCCGATGGCCAATTGGCACTAACGGGCCTAAAGTGTGCAGAGAAAACATCCCCCACACCATTACACCACCACCACCAGCCTGCACAGTGGCAACAAGGCATGATGGATACATGTTCTCATTCTGATTACGCCAAATTCGGACTCTACCATTTGAATGTCTCAACAGAAATCGAGACTCATCAGACCAGGCAACATTTTTCCAGTCTTCAACAGTCCAATTTTGGTGAGCTTGTGCAAGTTGTAGCCTCTTTTTCCTATTTGTAGTGGAGATGAGTGGTACCCGGTGGGGTCTTCTGCTATTGTAGCCCATCCGCCTCAAGGTTGTGAGTGTTGTGGCTTCACAAATGCTTTGCTGCATACCTCGGTTGTAACGAGTGGTTATTTCAGTCAACGTTGCTCTCCTATCAGCTTAAATCAGTCGGCCCATTCTCCTTTGACCTCTAGCATCAACAAGGCATTTTCGCCCACAGGACTGCCGCATACTGGATGTTTTTCCCTTTTCACACCATTCTTTGTAAACCCTGGCACCAATAACCATGCCACGCTCAAAATTGCTTAAATCACCTTTCTTTCCCATTCTGACATTTAGTTTGGAGTTCAGGAATTGTCTTGACCAGGACCACAACCCTACATGCATTGAAGCAACTGCCATGTGATTGGTTGACTAGATAATCGCATTAATGAGAAATAGAACAGGTGTTCCTAATAATTCTTTAGGTGAGTGTATATAGCTGTGTGTATGGTTACAATTACGAAATTTGGCACACATCAGGTGTCCGGGAAGGTTTTAGAGCAGCTCTCTAGGACGTACCATTCCCGAGATATTCCAATCAGCCAATAGAGGCTCTCAGGTTCTTAAGCCTTCACATACAGTTTTACTCCAGGTTTCCATAAGAACCCAGCAATTTATCTTCACTGCTGTAGGAGAGCTTTAAAGGAAATCTGTCACAAGGATAATTGCTATTGAAGTAAAGCCATGGCCTAATAGCACTTAGTACCTTATTTCAAGATGTGCCTTTGTTCCAGCAATAGATGTTTTTATCCTCTGAAAATCCATTTTATTTGATATGCAAATGAGCCAGTAAGGTGCCCAGAGGGGCGTCACTCTTGCAGGAAGGAGCCCAGACATGCCCCCTGCCACAATGTGCCCATCCTCAAAAGACTAAAAACCCCGCCCCCAGTCCCACTAAGCCACGCCCTGACCCGGCTAGGTCACACCCCCTCCGACTCCTGAGCCGACAGGGATTGTAAAAATTAAGGTGAAAATCTACTTCTGTCAGCTGCAGGGGTGGGAGGGAGGGTGAATTTCTCCCTGCAGCTCACACTCACTTAGGCTCCACTACACTTAGGCTCCATTCATACGTCTGCAGTATTTTGCGGATCCGCAATACACCTGGCCTGCACCCCCAAAGAAATGCCTATGCTTGTCCGCAATTGCGAACAAGAATAGGACATGCCTCTATTTTTTTCCGGAGCTGCGGACCGGAAGATCGGGACCGCGCTCCAGAAATGCGGATGCAGACAGCACACTGTGTGCTGTCCGCATCTCTTCCGGCCCCATGGAGGATGAATGGGTCCGCACCTGTTCTGCATAATTGCGGAATGGATGTGGGCCCATTCTACAGACGTGTGAATGGACCCTTAGAGTGAGCTGTTCAGAAGGACATGCCCCTGATTTGGTTAGGCCACGCTAAGCTGTGCCCATATCTGGTTAGGCCACACCCCCTCCACTCCTAGCTGACAGGGATTGAAAAAATTAAGGTAAAAATCAACTTCTGTCAGCTGCAGAGGTGTGAGGGAGGGTGACTTTCTCCCTGCAGCTCACACTCAGACAGTACTGTGCTGCTGTCTTAGAGTGAGCTGTTCAAAAGGACACACCCCCGATCCAGTAAAGGCCATTTTTAAGGGGGGCCCCTGTGGAGGTCACTGTCAAGGGGGTGGTATGTTGTGAAAGTCACTGTTAAAGGGGAAGGCTGCTGTAAAGGTCAACGTTAAGGGGGTGGGCTGCTGTGGAGGTCCAATTTTTTATATATATATATATATATATATATATATATATATGTATGTATTGTGTATAGTGTAAAACCAAGTGTTCTTTGAAAGCCTTGTGACCTAATTAAGACATTCTTGTCTCTTCCTCCTATGGAAGGATTGCAAGGCATCACAAATGCGGCTCTCTCCTGCATTTCTTCTTTCATAGATCATTTAGAACAGTGATATATTGCAACCTGTCACATCATCCAGAATTAGACCACTATTATAGGTGATATTCTTTTGCTAGCTGTTTAAAGCATAGCATGTGAACTTCCTGACATTCCTATGTTATAATTAAAACAAAGACAAATTAACCACTTCAACCCCGCTAGCTGAAACCCCCTTAATGACCAGGCCACTTTTTACACTTCTGCACTACACTAATTTCACCGTTTATCGCTCGGTCATGCAACTTACCACCCAAATGAATTTTACCTCCTTTTCTTCTCACTAATAGAGCTTTCATTGCTGGTGACATTTTTACTTTTTTTTGTTATTAATCAAAATATAACGATTTTTTTGCAAAAAAATGACATTTTTCACTCAGCTGTAAAATTTTGCAAAAAAAAACGACATCCATATATAAATTTTTCGCTAAATTTATTGTTCTACATGTCTTTGATAAAAAAAAACAATGTTTGGGCAAAATAAAAATGGTTTGGGTAAAAGTTATAGCGTTTACAAACTATGGTACAAAAATTTGAATTTCCGCTTTTTAAAGCAGCTCTGACTTTCTGAGCACCTGTCATGTTTCCTGAGGTTCTACAATGCCCAGACAGTAGAAAACCCCCACAAATGACCCCATTTCGGAAACTAGACACCCTAAGGTATTCACTGATGGGCATAGTGAGTTCATAGAACTTTTTATTTTTTGTCACAAGTTAGCGGAAAATGATGATTTTTTTTATTTTATTTTTTTCTTACAAAGTCTCATATTCCACTAACTTGCGACAAAAAATAAAAAATTCTAGGAACTCGCCATGCCCCTGACGGAATACCTTGGGGGTGTCTTCTTTCCAAAATGGGGTCACTTGTGGCGTAGTTATACTGCCCTGGCAATTTAGGGGCCCATATGTGTGAGAAGTACTTTGTAATCAAAATGTATAAAAAATGACCGGTGAAATCCGAAAGGTGCTCTTTGGAATGTGTGCCCCTTTGCCCACCTAGGCTGCAAAAAAGTGTCACACATCTGGTATCGCCGTACTCAGGAGAAGTTGGGGAATGTGTTTTGGGGTGTCATTTTACATATACCCATGCTGGGTGAGAGAAATATCTTGGCAAAAGACAACTTTTCCAATTTTTTTATACAAAGTTGGCATTTGACCAAGATATTTATCTCACCCAGCATGGGTGTATGTAAAATGACACCCCTAAACACATTGCCCAACTTCTCCTGAGTACGGCGATACCACATGTGTGACACTTTTTTGCAGCCAAGGTGGGCAAAGGGGCACATATTCCAAAGTGCACCTTTCGGATTTCGCAGGCCATTTTTTACACATTTTGATTGCAAAGTACTTCTCACACATTTGGGCCCCTAAATTGCCAGGGCAGTATAACTACGCCACAAGCGACCCCATTTTGGAAAGAAGACACCCCAAGGTATTCCGTGAGGGGCATGGCGAGTTCCTAGAATTTTTTATTTTTTGTCACAAGTTAGTGGAATATGAGACTTTGTAAGAAATAAAAAATAAAAATATTATTTTCCGCTAACTTGTGACAGAAAATAAAAAATTCTAGGAACTCGCCATGCCCCTCACGGAATACCTTTGGGTGTCTTCTTTCCAAAATGGGGTCACTTGTGGGGAAGTTATACTGCCCTGGCATTCTAGGGGCCCTAATGTGTGGTAAGTAGTTTGAAATCAAAATGTGTAAAAAATAACCTGTGAAATCCTAAAGGTGCTCTTTGGAATGTGTGCCCCTTTTCCCACCTAGGCGGCAAAAAAGTGTCACACATTTGGTATCGCCGTACTCAGGAGAATTTGGGCAATGTGTTTTGGGGTGTCATTTTACATATACCCATGCTGGGTGAGAGAAATATCTTGGCAAAGACAACTTTTCCCATTTTTTTTATACAAAGTTGGCATTTCACCAAGATATTTATCTCACCCAGCATGGGTATATGTAAAATGACACCCCAAAACACATTCCCCAACTTCTCCTGAGTTCGGCGATACCAGATGTGTGACACTTTTTTGCAGCCTAGATGCGCAAAGTGGCCCAAATTCTTTTTAGGAGGGCATTTTTAGACATTTGGATCCCAGACTTCTTCTCACGCTTTCGGGCCCCTAAAAAGCCAGGGCAGTATAAATACCCCACATGTGACCCCATTTTGGAAAGAAGACACCCCAAGGTATTCAATGAGGGGCATGGCGAGTTCATAGAATTTTATTTTTTTTTGCCACAAGTTTTTTGTATTTTCTCACAAAGTCTCCCTTTCCGCTAACTTGGGACAAAAATTTCAATCTTTCATGGACTCAATATGCCCCTCACGGAATACCTTGGGGTGTCTTCTTTCCGAAATGGGGTCACATGTGGGGTATTTATACTGCCCTGGCATTTTAGGGGCCCTAAAGCGTGAGAAGAAGTCTGGAATATAAATGTCTAAAAATTTTTACGCATTTGGATTCCGTGAGGGGTATGGTGAGTTCATGTGAGATTTTATTTTTTTACACAAGTTAGTGGAATATGAGACTTTGTAAGAAAAAACAAAAAAAAATTTCCGCTAACTTGGGCCCCAAAAAATGTCTGAATGGAGCCTTACAGGGGGGTGATCAGGGAGTCTATATGGGGTGATCACCACCCTGTCATTGATCACCCCCCTGTAAGGCTCCATTCAGACGTCTGTATGATTTTTACGGATCCACGGATACATGGATCGGATCCGCAAAACGCATACGGACGTCTGAATGGAGCCTTACAGGGGGGTGATCAATGACAGGGGGTGATCAGGGAATCTATATGGGTGATCACCCGCCTGTCATTGATCACCCCCCTGTAAGGCTCCATTCAGACGTCCGTATGTGTTTTGCGGATCCGATCCATGTATTCGTGGATCCGTAAAAATCATACGGACGTCTGAATGGAGCCTTACAGGGGGGTGATCAATGACAGGGAAGTGATCAGGAAGTCTATATGCGTGATCACCCCCTTGTCATTGATCACCCCTCTGTAAGGCTCCATTCAGACGTCCGTATGTGTTTTGCGGATCCGATCCATGTATCCGTGGATCCGTAAAAATCATACGGACATCTGAATGGAGCCTTACAGGGGGGTGATCAATGACAGGGGGTGATCAGGGAATCTATATGGGTGATCACCCGCCTGTCATTGATCACCCCCTGTAAGGCTCCATTCAGACGTCCGTATATGTTTTGCGGATCCGATCCATGTATCCGTGGATCCGTAAAAATCATACGGACATCTGAATGGAGCCTTACAGGGGGGTGATCAATGACAGGGGGGTGATCAATGACAGGGGGTGATCAGGGAATCTATATGGGTGATCACCCGCCTGTCATTGATCACCACCCTGTAAGGCTCCATTCAGACGTCCGTATGCGTTTTGCGGATCCGATCCATGTATCCGTGGATCCGTAAAAATCATACGGACATCTGAATGGAGCCTTACAGGGGGGTGATCAATGACAGGGGGTGATCAGGGAATCTATATGGGTGATCACCCGCCTGTCATTGATCACCCCCCTGTAAGGCTCCATTCAGACGTCCGTATGTGTTTTTCGGATCCGATCCATGTATCCGTGGATCCGTAAAAATCATACGGACGTCTGAACGGAGCCTGACAGGGGGGTGATCAATGACAGGGGGGTGATCAGGGAGTCTATATGGGGTGATCATGGGTTTTCAGGGGTTCATAAGGGGTTAATAAGTGACAGGGAGGGGGTGTAGTGTAGTGTAATGTTTTGGGGTACTTTACACACAGCTACCTGTGTCCTCTGGTGGTCGATCAAAACAAAAGGGACCACCAGAGGACCAGGTAGCAGGTATATTAGACGCTGTTATCAAAACAGCGTCTAATATACCTGTTAGGGGTTAAAAAAAAAATCACATCTAAAGGTCCTCTTTAACCGCCTCTGGGCCGCCTAACGCATATACACGTCATCTCGCGAGAGCCGAGATTTCCTGTGAACGCGCGCACACGGGCGCGCGCGCTCACAGGAACGGAAGGTAAGCGAGTGGATCTCCAGCCTGCCAGCGGCGATCGCTCGCTGGCAGGCTGGAGATCCACTCGCTTACCTTCCGTTCCTGTGAGCGCGCGCGCCCGTGTGCGCGCGTTCACAGGAAATCTCGGCTCTCGCGAGATGACGCGTATATGCGTTAGGCGGCCCAGAGGCGGTTAAAGAGGACCTTTCATCGGTCCAAACATTGTAAGATAATTATCAGGCTACATAGAGAGGCCCCCAGGGATCTCACTGCACTTACTATTATCCCTGGGCGCCGCTCTGTTCGTCCGCTGTGTCCTCCGGTATCTTCACTGAATTGGTTCTAATAGGCGGAGTCTGCCCTGTTTCACCCTGGGCGTTCTTTCTCTCAGGCTGTAGCGCTTTCCAATCGCAAGGGCAGAGTTCACAGCCAGGGAGCAGTGAGATCCCTGGGCGCCGCTCTATGTAGCCTGATAATTATCTTACAATGTTTGGACTGATGAAAGGTCCTCTCTTTAAAGGGGGTTTTCAGGCTTTTGCTATTGATGACCTATCCTCAGGATAGGTCATCAATATCAGATCGGCAGGGGTCAGGCGGAGAAGCCATGCGCCGTGAATGCATGCAGTCTCCTGACAGCAGATTTCTGCCTTCCCAGGGAACCTGTGGCAGTGTATTGAGCCCTGTGTGGAACCCCTGCCGGAGCCTGCCAACAGGAACGCCACGAAGTCCTGAT
This sequence comes from Bufo gargarizans, assembly GCF_014858855.1. Classification (NCBI taxonomy): domain Eukaryota; kingdom Metazoa; phylum Chordata; class Amphibia; order Anura; family Bufonidae; genus Bufo; species Bufo gargarizans. The sequence goes on from NC_058085.1 coordinate 114,609,400, forward strand.
CATGGTGATCCTGAAGGAGAGACGCCAAGAGGTCCACGTTGATGTCGGCTAGTCACAATCCCTTAGCTGCTTTTTTGGGACAGGCGGACTGCGGATGGGCTCTGAAACACAGGGAGCACACGTGGAGGGATCTGCAGCTGGCAAAGGAGCAGCCTCCTGAGTTAAAATTGTTGCACACCTGACTTCTTCCCAAGTAGACAATGGGTCTGCCCAGCTTGTCAGTGGAGGGGTTGGACGGCAGAGACCCGGAGGTTCCCGGGAGGGCCCTGTCCTGAGACGAGTGAGCGCTATTTGGGCACCATTCAGATGAGTGGAAAATAGACTGGCACGTTGCGCAGTTGGGTGCCCTGAGGCCAGCGAAGTGACGACAGTAGAGCTCTGTGTCAATTAAGGACCAGCTGGTAACATATTGGAACTGCGCCAAAGCTGCAGCCGCCTTAGCCGAGAAGGAACGATGGTAGTCGTAGAAGGCTGAACCACCATACTTGTGACCTAGGTCAGTGACCAGGTACAAGTAGCTGTCCAGCTCTTCCCACCTTTCCGGCTGTGCGGTGCAGATGATGTCTCTGAAGAGGCTAAATGCCAAGACAAACTCGGGAATAGTCAATTTGCGATTAAGCCGAGAGTCCTTGGCCCTGAGGACCACAGACACATCCCCACAATTGATAACCCTGTTCTCGGGCACATCTTGAGCGGCAATGAGGATCGACACCAGATTAACGTTCTTCCCTGCCAGAATGTCCCTCTTGAGGTTGTCAGGAATGAAGTGTGAGGGGGACACCTGGGGAATGGGCCCGGGCGTACCTGGTGCGCCAGCCTGATGTGGACGGTGCGATCAGCTGCACGGGTGTCGGGGGCGCCATGGGTGGCCGGGATTCCAGCTCTGATACCCTCGCCCGGACGTCAGCTACCGAGTCGACAAACGAGTTCAGGGTAGACTGCAGCTGCACCAGTGATAACTGGATGGAAGACGTCTCCTGCTGCACCGCCGCAGCGCTGGAATTGGTCATGAGCAGTTTGTACAGCTCTGCCTTCCTGGCGGTGGCCGGGTGCGGGATGCCTCTCCGCTTCAGCTCTACCAACAACTTTGAAATGGTCCAACTCCTTAGGGATGATGGACCCGCCTGGCCTGACATGACCGACCCGGAGACAGATAGGCTGTCATCCATATCCGAAGCTCGAGACATAGTAGAGCTGTTGAAACAAAAAAGGCGTGACAGATAAAGGGAAAAAAAATCAAAAAAATGAAAAGGTGATGAAGGAACGGGATTGAAGAGGTGCAAGATGGAGAAAACACGTACCGGAATGAGAATCCGTAACACGGACTAGCAGAACCTGACCTAGCCGGACAGACGAAGAGACCAATTAAAACGTGAACATAGACCCAATGGGTACACTGACTGGGTCAGTGCGAACTTACCTGTATAGGAACGATAGGAACAGGAAATAGGGAAAACCCTGAAAATAAGTAACAGGCGAAATTTGAGAGTGCAGAATAACGGATGACCCCATACCTGTTAGAACCAGGCGAACTGGCCAGAATGGGGCGCACCAATAGGTCAAGTAAACAATCTGAGCGTATCTGGCCGTTTACTTGACAGGAGAAGGTCCCCTGAGTGTACCAGGCAGGTGAAAGAAGTGATGGCGCGTTGCCATGAGATAGAGGCTGCGCGTAGCAGCGGCCCGCGAAGGGCGGCAGACTGACATGGGGAACCTGTGAGTCAGGGAAAAAGAGCGAAGAACGACCAGGGGAGCAGCCGGAGAATGGCCCCTTAGAAAAACAACCCGGATAAGCCAGCGGACAGGTGCGTCAAGACCTACGTATCAGAGAAGGAAAAGTATGAAGACCTGGGCGTACCAGGGATGTACCGTACCCTGGGCGAACCAGGGGAGACACTGTGACAAGACAAGACCACCGACTGTACCCTGGTGACAAAAACTAAGTGGCTATGACACGACGACAACAGTGGCCTGGGCGTACCAGGAAGACGAGACATGCCTGGGCGTACAAAGGTACAAGAAAGTGCGAACGAAGCAGGGCGAATCCTGCACAGGATTGCCACCTTGGCGGTTATGATGGTGCATATATTAAATTTCCATTTTTTTTTAATTCATTTTCTTTTCACGTTTATTTTTTATTTTTTCGACCATGAAAATGGGGGGAAAAAAATAAAGTTTTCTAACATGCTGAGCCCATGCGCCAGTGTAGGCGAACTTGGACCTGAGCATCGCCACAAGAACGCTATGTTGGATGTTTTGACAGTAGGTTAATGGCCATCTGAAAGATAAAGTGCCAGGTTGCGGTGATGCGCATGATCGGAAAGATGGGCACTGCTGTGTGTCCCTGTAGCCTATGCGTGTCAGCCTTGAACGCATCTCGGTTCCGTGCGCATGCCCAGCAACATTGGGTGTAGCGCAGCTCACTGGAGCGACTCGGCGGCCTGTGCGCAGGGCCGGAAGTTGGATTACAGTGGTGGTGGTGCGTTCCAAGCTGGAACGCAAGTTATTTCCAGCTTATGCAATTCCCCTGGACGTTATGCCTTAATTTATTGTGTAATTCCAAGATAATGGTGCTAGAATTTGTGGTGGCAGGGTTTTGCAGACAGGAGGAGGAGCCGTCTGCGCCCCACAGTGGAACGCACGTCGCTGCCCGACCAGACCGCTCCCCCCCCCCCCTTAACGCCGGCCTGGGAGATCATGCGCGTGCGCTCCACGCTGGAACGCACGCAGCCGCCGCAGCCATGGCGACCGGCAAGGGGGATGGGCCAACAAGCTGGCAGCACCGGGAGGCACGTGCGCTCCCTTCTGGACGCACGCCGTAGAGTGCCATCCCAATGCCCCCTCAGAAATGTGCCACCGATGAGCGGGCCGCAGCGCCGCTCGTGCCATGGAGGACGCCTGATTCGCCGGCCCCGGGAACCGGAAGTGTGTGCGCTCCACGTTGGACCGCACCCACCGCATGAAAAGAAGTGCGCCTGTTGGCAGGACCGCCACTGTCCCTGCTTGATACGAACAAACACTTACCCACTCGCTGTGGGGCTGTAGCGTGAGGCGGCCGGCGGAACGAAGTACAAGCACACGTCCAACGACCAAACGAAATCCACGACCGGAACGCCTACCAGGTGAGGGAAAGAGGGGGCTTATAAAGGCTCAAGCCCCTCCCACAAATGCAGGCCGAACTTCAGCCTTACCAACATATATAAAAAATGATGAAAAAAGAGAAATCTATTCTTTAGTATTGTGCCAAAGAGGAGGTATGCCTGGCATATATTTGGCGCAGAGTTTTTTTCTGGTATGCTTTCTCGCTTGTGTTTTTAGTTTTCACTATATATAGGTGCATTGCTGGTCCCAGGAATCTTGTCAAATACTGAGCGGTGGAAGGCAAGGGACCAATTTAAAGATCTGGGATGTTCCTGTTTCCTGTCCGGAAAGGGGGGGGGGATCTCTCACAGGTGCTGTCATGGGCTCATGGAAAACATATTACCGGTAAGAGTAATTGAAGTATTTTTTTTATTTTTTTTGGGGTGGAGGTGGTGGTGAAAAAAACTTAATTATTTTATCAAAAAGTATACATTGTTTTGTGTTTGTTTTCTAAGTGAGATATTTACACGAGGGCTCTATAGTCACTCACTCAAACTTCTTGTAATGCCACTTTTTTCCTTATAGAGAAACAGTTAGGGGATTTACCAATCAATATGCAATTTAAATTATATAATTTGGGGTAAAATAAAAAAGCTGGTGTACCCTCTTTGCACCTGATTTATTAAGTGTTTTTATACACTTTTTTTCTGACTTGTCCCATAAGGTGGTGTGACTTACTGAAAAGGGGGCATGACCCACAAGAAAGTAGCATGCCTTGAGATGCGACAATGTGTGCCAGATTTTTGAGCAGTTTACAGCAGTGTCTAGGTGCACTCACATTAGTAAATGTGGACAATTGTTTAGATGTAACCACTCCTTTCTTAACCCCTTCATGCATTATCACATACATGTACGAGATAATGTGTGAGGGAATGTATGGAGAGGGCTGCTGCGATGAGCCCACTCCATATGCAGTGAGTGCCAGCTGTATAATATAGCAGGCAACCGGCCATAATGATGGGGAACGGCGATCATGTCGAACCCCCGTCATTTAACCCCTCCTCAGATGCTGCAATCAACAGTGATCGCTGCATCTGTGCGGTAAGGCAGAGGGATGCGGTAGTGAAAACGCAGGGCTCTGATCGGTTATCATGACAGCCTGGGGCCTGCTGAGGCTTCCCAGAGCTTTTATAGTCATCTGCCTGCTGAGACACACCGGAGGCACAGCTCAGCAGATTTAGGCCTCTTTCACACGACCGTATGGCTTTTTCAGTGTTTGTTTTGCAGCCTGTTTTTTTACGGATCCGTTGTTCCGTTATATGTTTCTATTGTGTTTCCGTTTCTGTTCAGTTTTTACGTTCTGTTTGCGGACCCATTGACTTGAATGGAGCCACGGAACGTGATTTGCGGGGAATAATAGGACTTGTTCTATCTTTCAACACAACGGAAAATCGGAAATACGGAAACGGAATGCATACGGAGTACATTCCTTTTTTTTTTCCGCGGAACCATTAAAAATGAATGGTTCAGTATACGGACCGTATATGAAACGCAAAAAACAGCCCATAAAAAGGAAAAAACAGTCATGTACAGTGGGATGCGAAAGTTTGGGCAACCTTGTTAATCGTCATGATTTTCCTGTATAAATCGTTGGTTGTTACGATAAAAAATGTCAGTTAAATATATCATATAGGAGACACACACAGTGATATTTGAGAAGTGAAATGAAGTTTATTGGATTTACAGAAAGTGTGCTATAATTGTTTAAACAAAATTAGGCAGGTGCATACATTTGGGCACTGTTGTCATTTTATTGATTCCAAAACCTTTAGAACTAATTATTGAAACTCAAATTGGCTTGGTAAGCTCAGTGACCCCTGACCTACATACACAGGTGAATCCAATTGTGAGAAAGAGTATTTAAGGGGGTCAATTGTAAGTTTCCCTCCTATTTTAATTTTCTCTGAAGAGTAGCAACATGGGGGGTCTCAAAACAACTCTCGAATGACCTGAAGACAAAGATTATTCACCATCATGGTTTAGGGGAAGGATACAGAAAGCTGTCTCAGAGATTTCCGCTCTCTGTTTCCACAGTTAGGAACATATTGAGGAAATGGAAGACCACAGGCTCAGTTCAAGTTAAGGCTCGAAGTGGCAGACCAAGAAAAATCTCGGATAGACAGAAGCGACGAATGGTGAGAACAGTCAACCCACAGACCAGCACCAAAGACCTACAACATCATCTTGCTGCAGATGGAGTCACTGTGCATCGTTCAACCATTCGGAGCACTTTACACAAGGAGATGCTGTATGCGAGAGTGATGCAGAGGAAGCCTTTTCTCCGCCCACAGCACAAAAAGTGCCGCTTGAGGTGGGCTAAAGCACATTTGGACAAGCCAGCTTCATTTTGGAATAAGGTGCTGTGGACTGATGAAACTAAAATTGAGTTGTGTTCGGACGGCTATCCGAAAGCGTGCCCTACCACGACCCCCTAACCATAACAAGCAGTAGAATTATGCCATAACTGCTGTCGTAAAGGTAGCCTAAAGTGGCCAAAAAGTACAAACGTTAGTGTAGTTAGCGCTTTAATGAACACGAATTATGCCAACAGATTACGAAAAGCAACAGACATTTCATGACATGGGTTTGGAATATACGTAAGGTACGACGAGGAATTCCATCTGCCTAGTTTCTTGATGACATGGACCGGGACACCGTTCTTGGAGGCGGCTGAGGCAGCGCCGATACGAAACGAGTGACCCGTGATGCTAGCTGGGTTAACATTGATATTGACAAGTAGTGCCCTAACGTACTTCAAGAAAACCTGAATGCTGAGAGGTGTGCCGTTGTGAGGCAGCAACGGCGAGTCTGGTAATGACGTACGTACATGAAGTAACCATTGGTTTAGGACTTCGACTGGACACCACTGATCCCCGGTGGGAAAATACCTGACACGTACCATCTCCCCTGGACGAGCAGCTTTAGACTGTTCTAAATTAAGCAAGAACCCTGAACTATCAGGAATTAGATCTTTCTTACAAAGAAATTTAGTGGAAGTGGCTGTGCACGTAAATTCCCCAGGTCTTAAGAAGCCGAAAAATGACAGGTATAACGCCGTCTCTACTAGTCTACTAGTCTCTAGCCCAAAGGGCCGGTTACGTAGCATGTCAGAGACTGCCCTAAACATGGGACCTGTGAACGGCTGACGGCCTGTGGCTTTTTGAAAGGTGGTTTTCTGTATACCTCGTAACATAGCCTTAATGGGATAGGCAGAAAACAAGGAAGGCTGCTCCGGGTGAGCCAGATAGCAGTAATGCTGGATTCCTGCTAAATATAGCTTGATTGTGTTGTAAGCTAACTTCAAATTTGAGTGGCAAAACCCAATAAAAGCCATTAGGTAGGTTATGTGTCCCATATCTAGTGGTGGATGTGAGACTCTGAACTTATTGAATAACAACCAGGCTGTCTTGTACACCTTCAATGTATTCACGGAGAGGGATTGTTCCACCAGGGATCTGGCGGTGAGGAGTAGTGGTGCTACTGCATGACTAGCAGGTTGTGCTGCGGGATCATAGTTGGTAGTTGGTCTGCCCCTGGGGAAACCTGTAAAAAGAATGGAACATTAAGCCTGGATAGCGCGTCTGCAGCAAGATTCCTCTGTCCCTGAATATGCGTGAAAACAAAATTAAACCTATACTGTAACGACAACCACACAAACCTCCTCAAAAATGCCATAATTTCTCTGGACCCAGACCTGCCCTTCATCATGATGTCCACCAGTGCTGCATTATCTGTCAGAAACAACACGGTCTGGTTACCCCACAGACTACCCCACGTATGAGCTGCTGCTACTACAGGATATATCTCAAAAAGGGTGGACGACTGTAGAAAGCCTGGAATAGCTAAAACCTCAGTCGGCCAAGGACTGGCCATCCAATGTTTCTTGTAAATGGCCGCGAACCCGGTAGAAGAAGCTGCGTCTGTGTGGACAATCGGAGAGTCACTGGACACAGAGGGGACAAAAAACGACACTCCGTTCCACTGCGCCAAAAATTCATCCCACATCATGAGATCTGCTAAAGCATCCTGATCTAACCTAAGTGTGCTATCCTGATCCGGGGCTAAGGGTAGAAGCTTCAGCAACCTGGATATGAATGATCTACCTTGTGGTATTATCCTCATTGCAAAGTTCAACATACCAAGTAGACTCTGGAGATCTGTTTTGGTGGTGACTCTAACACGTGCGAGTTTGTGTACTACTTCTCTAATCCTGGTTAACTTGTCGTGAGGCAAACTTGCTTGCATGCTGACTGTGTCCAAGCAAATGCCTAGAAAAGTAATGATATTACCTGGACCCTCTACTTTATTGGGGGCTATGGGGACTTTAAGGTCTTCAAAAACTCCTCTCAACACCGTGAGATCTCGTGGGGCTTGTGTGGGTGGTTCGATTTAGCAGGAAATCGTCCAGGTAGTGGATTACGTGATGCACCCGAAAAACATTCACTAGTACCCAATGCAAGCCTTGGGCAAACTGATCAAAAAGCCAGGGACTCGACTTAGCGCCAAAAGTCAATTTGTTCGCAAAATAATACTGACCTTGCCACTTAATGCCATGCCACTGCCACAGCTGAGGTTTAAGGGGTAACAACTTAAAGGCATCCGTGATGTCGGCTTTCGACAACCAGGTTCCCTTGCCTAGCGACAGAATGACCTGTATGGCTTCATCTATGGAAGAATATTTCATAGAAACTTCCTCAGAGGGTATCAGTGAATTCAAACTTGGAATGGAGAGTGAATGAGGAGCTGACAAATTGTAGATTACCCTTTTTTTATTGGAAAATTTCCCTGTGACGACACCAATGGGGTTGACCCTCCAACAATCATATGGGGACTGTGCCATTGGACCTATTAAATAACCCTTCTCTAACTCGACAGCTAGTAAGTGTGAAATGGAGACCGGGTCTCTGCTGGCTGACAACAGGTTTTTGCATTCATATGTAACCTGCGGCAGCGCCACCAAACCGGTGTGGAAGCCATGCCGAAGACCATCGATCAGAAACTGTACCCAACTCTGATCTGGATGATCTTGTAAATATATGGCCAGCAGATCCGTATCTACCACGCTTAGTCATGCTGCATGTTGCCCCTTCTGGGGGCACACGGTGACAGAATGAGCCCTAAAACAAAGGGTACACAAGTGCAGCAGCCTACAATGGTTATAAAAACAACCTACGGCGTTAAAGTTGTTACATATCTGTGTTTTACCAAGGTATTTAATCGGCTGCCCTAACTTGTCTACGCCTGTTGTAAGCCTGGCAAACGGAGGTTGGGGAGTATAGCTAGCTTGTGCTCGTTCTGGCCTGGCACTAGCACACCAATCTGTAGCGTGTGCATAAGAGCCGCAGCTACTACACGCCGGGGCTTTGAGACCTGCAAAATGCCGGCAAAACAGCTCGGTATCGACTACGGACCAATCAACGGTATGCTGGAACTGCCTCTGCGCAGCTGCCGCTTTAGCTGAGAAAGATCTATGATATTCGTAAAACGCCGTACCGCCATATTTGTTGGCTAGATCCACAGCCTTGTACAAATACAGATCCAGCTCCTCTCTTCTATTAGGACTCACTGAACACACTACATCTCTGAACAAGCTAAATGCAAGTACGAACTCTGCTACGGTAAGTTTCCTGTTAAGCCTAACATCTCTGGACTTCAGGATCACTGACACCTCCCCACACGCTATGGTCTTATTATCCGGCATTTCATGCGTGGCTATGAGCAAGGAAGCTAGGTTGACATCCTTACCATCTAATATGTCTTGACGCACATTGGCTGGAATGAAATGACATGGTGCTATATTAAGAGGGTTGACCTGGGGGCCAACCATTGAAGACTGGGTGAGTAACTGCACGGTAGTATTCGGGGCAACCGCATTCGAAGTAGAGGCCGTATTTTCCATCGCCTCTAACCTGGTCTGAAAGCGGGACAGAGAAGATGCCATCGTATTGACTACAGCGTGGAGTTGTGACAAGGAATTTTGTATCATGTTCGTGGACACCGAGTCCTCCCCTGAAGCCGGGGGTTCTGAGAACAGCAACCTGTAAAGTTCCGCTTTCCTAGCGGTCGCTGGAAAAGGAATTCTTCTCCTCAACAGTTCTGCCGTGAGCCTCGGCACAGTCCAGGATCTGAGAGCTGGAACCGCCTCTCTTTCGGATTGGATATCTTCATTACTGTGAGATGTGACACTCTCTTCCACATGAGATTGCTGAGACATCCTAACTAAAAGAAACTGTGGTTACCTATGGGTACCGACTCTCATGCTCCCAACACCAGTGTCACCGGACGCGTGATACCTGAGCCTGCTAACACGACTCGGTGCTGCCCAGTGAAGCGGGCATCGTACTCCTGAACCTGTTGCCACACCTACGGTTTACCCAAAGACATATAAATACCTCGTGACCTGTGGACGTGACAGGATTTATAACGAGTCTGTAGTCGTGAGACTCCGAGCGTCTGTAGTCGTGACAGACTATCGAGCGTCTGTAGCCGTGACAGACTATTGAGCGTCTGTAGTCGTGACAGACTATTGAGCGTCTGTAGTCGTGACAGACTATTGAGCGTCTGTAGTCGTGACAGACTATTGAGCGTCTGTAGTCGTGACAGACTATTGAGCGTCTGTAGTCGTGACAGACTATTGAGCGTCTGTAGTCGTGACAGACTATTGAGCGTCTGTAGTCGTGACAGACTATTGAGCGTCTGTAGCCGTGACAGACTATCGAGCATCTGTAGTCGTGACAGACTATCGAGCGTCTGTAGTCGTGACAGACTATTGAGCGTCTGTAGTCGTGACAGACTATTGAGCGTCTGTAGTCGTGACAGACTATCGAGCGTGTGTAGCAGCGACAGACTATCGAGCGTCTGTAGTATTGACGGGTTTGAGCGCCTGTGCCTACAGGCGCCTGCAATCAGCAGAGGCCTTGAGCGTCTGTATACGTGACAGACCCCGTGCCGCACCAGTGACAGACCACGCATGCCTATTGGCAACAAGCCCCGAGCATCTGTACTGGTGACAGACCACGAACGTCAGTACCCGCAACACACGACATAAGGGCTGCTGTGACAGGACCTTAGTGCCCTACGGCCATGACAAATGGTGAAGGAAATATATGTCTGCCCCTTTTACTTTTTTTTTCTTTTTTCAGGAGTGGAATACCCTGCATAGAATGTGCCACACCCCCGTGCTACCAGACCGTGACAAAAACCCCTGCCCCCGAGACGGACCCCGAGTCACCTACCTGAATCAATGCAGGTATGCCCTACTGCTGTGAGTTAAAGGGGGAAAAGGGGAGAAAGAACTCAATACATCGCATCACCTCTACCTATGGGGCGAGCCTTATATGCCGTGAGAGGGAGCCTCCCCTCACACAAATACGGCAATACCTTAGCCTTAATACTTATTTGGCCATAACAAGGGGCGTTATGCATGGAGGAAAAAGAACACAGCATTCCAAGAAAAACACCTGCTACCTACAGTAAAATATGGTGGTGGTTCCATCATGCTGTGGGGCTGTGTGGCCTGTGCAGGGACTGGGAATCTTGTCAAAGTTGAGGGACGCATGGATTCCACTCAGTATCAGCAGATTCTGGAGACCAGTGTCCAGGAATCAGTGACAAAGCTGAAGCTGCGCCGGGGCAGGATCTTTCAACAAGAGAACGACCCAAAACACTGCTCAAAATCCACTAAGGCATTTATGCAGAGGAACAAGTACAACGTTCTGGAAAGGCAATCTCAGTCCCCAGACCTGAATATAATTGAAAATCTGTGGTGTGACTTAAAGAGAGCTGTCCGTGCTTGGAAGCCATCAAACCTGAATGAACTAAAGATGTTTTGTAAAGAGGAATGGTCCAAAATACCTTCAACCAGAATACAGACTCTCATTGGAACCTACAGGAAGCGTTTAGAGGCTGTAATGTCTGCAAAAGGAGGATCTACTAAATATTGATTTCATTTATTTTTTGTGGTGCCCAAATTTAGGCACCTGCCTAATTTTGTTTAAACAATTATAGCACACTTTCTGTAAATCCAATAAACTTAATTTCACTTCTCAAATATCACTGTGTGTGTCTCCTATATGATATATCTAACTGACATTTTTTATCGTGACAACCAACGGTTTATACAGGAAAATCATGACGATTAACAAGGTTGCCCAAACTTTCGTATCCCACTGTAAAAGGGGCCTTAGTGCCAGAATTCCATTCACTTTATTAGATCTTTATTAGGGTGACTGGCACTAAGGTATCAAAAGATCCTAGTTTCTAGCCACCTAAGGAGGTTAAATGTTTTTATGTAAAAATAAAAAAAACATATAATATCACCGCCACCAAAAGTGTCTGATTCGCCATTTTTAGTCACCTTGACCCCCCAAAAACATTGAATAACAGTGATCAAAAACGTTTACGTATCACGAAAATGGATCCAATAAATACTAGTTTGTTCTGCTAAAAACAAGCCCCCATACAGCTCCGTGGATGAAAATTTTAAAAAGTTTTGGCAGAAAAATGGTGATGCAAAGAATTTTTTTTAATTTTTTTTTAATGTTTTTATTTTAAGTAGTAAAACAAAATAAAAACTATACAAGTTTGATATTGCTGCAGAATAATGACGTCATGTCATTTTTAGTACACTGTGAAGGCCATAATGCTAAAAATGGAACCAATAAAACCTATAATGACCTCCCCCCCCCCCAATGCATCTGATAGATTATACTTACCTGGTCTTCGGCACTTGCATCACTCCTGATCCCCGCACGGGATCAAAACATCTGGCGACCGGGGGGGGGGGGTGGATGGGGCAGCCAATGTTTTGATCCACGCAACTAGGAGAATGCAGTGGTGGCCGTGCGGGGATTGGGAGCAACGCAGGTGCAGGGGATTGGTAATGATCTATATGATGTTCCTGAGCATTGGGGGGGGGGTCACTATAAGGGTTGGATAACCCCTTTAATGTAGGTGTAACACTATTGCTTCATTTTAGGCAGCTATGTACAAGTGGTTTATACAAAATTAGATCTGAAAGTTGTGTTCTTGGCCAGCTCTTGTAGACCTTAGTCGTAGTAGTGTTTTTAGTTGAAGTCATGAGCTACTGCCTGTTTGGATGTGTAGATGGGCTGGAAGGTTGACAATGCTGGGATCTAATCATGTATGTACAACTTCTGTGTGTTATGTAAAGGCCCTCCTACACCTGAAGATAATCGTTAAGATTATCGCTAACAAGCGGTTAATCAGAATCTTTTAGCAGGTTTAAAAATCACTTGTCGGCGCACATATTATCTTCCCTCATTTCTGGACATAAAAAACTAAGTCACAAGTTTGTCAGTGGAAAAGGATATGACAGCTGTGCTGCAGTGGTTTCTTCAAAGGTCAAACATCCTACTATACTTTCCATACACAGCATCTCATGGAAAAGAGAACAACATTAGACATGACAGATGAAGAAAACCTTTAGGCACCAACAGGAACCAACTAGGCTGCACATGGAGAACCAACTAAGAGTAATATAATAGTAATATATTTGTAACAAACATTAGCAAATATAGTTGAATAATGTGAGATATACTAGGCCTTGCCTAAAAAAATCCAGTGCAGGCCAAGAAAATCCATAGCAAGAAATCAGATCAAAGCTGCCGTTGAACATTGAAATATATGCAAAATTGACATTGTATTTTTACGTGTTCAAAATTGATTTTTTTTTTTCTCTCTGTGCTAGGTACTAATAATGAATTCTGTTGCACTAGATGCAGTCCTGGGCCTTGTACACAAGTGAATGTTTGTTCCCAATCATTGCCCAGTGTAAACATGCCCAGCGTTTGAAAGCAAATAATAAAACGCTTGTTATCTTTGATCACATCTTTTATGTGGAAAATGATTATTTACCGGCAGCGCATCTCTCCATGTAAACAGGGTATGTGCCGTCTACAATAATGTTAACGATATGAGAGGCGGGAGGAAACGAACAATCTCACATACGGCTGATCCTTCAAACCCTTCATGATAATTGCCGCATGAGAATTAAAGTAAATGAGTGACAATTGACTCGCTGTATTGTTGATCACGGCACATTATGGGCAGTTTATCTGCCTGTGCTAAAGGACGCTTAGAAGTGGTAACTGTAACAGCCACAATGTGATGTGCCCAGAGAGTGATCACTAAACAATTGCATCTTTGCCACGCAAAGACAACCCCTTTTAAGTTGAAGCCTTCATAGCAATCCCATGGCCACCATAGGTCTAGCTTTGAGAACATTTGTTGCAGGGGATAAATGGGCAACCATGTAAATACACGGACATGCTGAATCTAGGAGAGACTGCTATTTATGAGAGGCTCTTCTCTCTGGGCCATAGGAGAAGGTTCACCCATAACAAGAGAGACACAACCTATGAGCTGGACAGCTTGCTGTAGATCACTGTTTGCTATGATTTTGGCTACAGAATAGTAGTTGTATGTTCTGTCTACTGACTTAAATGATGCCATGGTGACATAACATGTTGTCATGACAACCCAAATGTTGAAACCGGCCTCAGCAATCTAGCTGCATATCCACTGCACATACAGTAATCTATGTCGGATAAGAATGTATGTTTTGCATAACAAAGTTCACATTTATTAATTTTGGTTCAGCATAAATTAAGATTGCGTACATTTATGCATAAATGTGTATTCATTTTTATTTTTTATTTCAATCCTGCTGTAGATTTTAGTTCTATTAGTTAAAGCCAACAAGGAAGAAGTGGCTGGCACTCAGAAAATGAAACCAGACATGAGACAGACAGGCCCCAAAACACCAGTATACAAAAAGAGAAAATAAAGGACTCACACGTCCAATGAAAAAAAAACTGCATCGAGAAAATTGTTTTATCAGGTTAAAATAAAACTTTAAAATCTGTATAGTAAGACAAATTGAATTAAAATTAAAGGGAACCTGTCATTGGGTTCATGCTGCTAGAACCGCAAGCAGCATGAACTCCTGACAGGGTCCTCATGGGAGGGAGGGATATTTTACCTAAAAACATCTATGAATGGGGAGAAAGAATTTGAGCACAGAGAGATAAGTCTGCCGTATGGTTCTCCCCAATTTTCTCATCTTGATTGATAAGTTTGTATAAAGAGAGAGACTTGTCAGTTAAACTGATCAGGGTCAGGAAAAGTTGGCTGAAAGATGCCTCCATGACTCAACTCCCCATTTCCAAATAATTTTTAAACTTAGTTTTTTCTCTAAGATGTAATAGTGTTTAAGAGTAAAGCATATCTTTCTTTCATTAGGGACCTTATGGGGATTTCATGCTGCCCATTATTCAGGCAGCATGAACCTAATGACAGTTTTTTTTAAATATAGATTTTAGTTAGCACTATATTTCCAGTTTGCCCATTTTAGGGTACTTTCACACTAGCGGCAGGACGGATCCGACATGCTGTTCACCCTGTCGGATCCGTCCTGCCGCTATTTCGCGGTGCCGCCACTCCATCCCTATTGACTATAATGGGGACGGGGGCGGAGCTCCGGCGCAGCACGGTAGTACACGGCAAAAGGCCGCCGGACTAAAAGTACTGCATGTCCGACTTTTTAGTCCGGCGGCCTCTCGCCGCGAACTGTCGTGCTGCGACAGAGCTCCGCCCCTGTCCCCATTATAGTCAATGGGGACGGAGCGGCAGCAGGACGGATCCGACAGGGTGAACAGCCTGTCGGATCCGTCCTGCCGCTAGTGTGAAAGTACCCTTAACCCCTTCTCGACAGTCATTTTTCACCTTCCTGACGCAGCCTATTTTTTGCAAATCTGTTGTGTCAGTTTATGTGGTAATAACTTTTGAATACTTTTACTTTTCCAAGCCATTCTGAGGTTCTTTTTCTCGTGACAAATTATACTTCATGTTACTGGTAAATTGGGGGGAAGATTTATCAAGACCGGTGCTTTCTGCACTGGGCTTGATATCTGGTGCACTGCTGGAGGATGCGCCCAATTTATGACAGGACACACGCCTCATCATTAAGTATGCGCATCCTCTGGCAGCCTGTGCACCTAAACAGAAATCTACAATAGCTCAGAGCTTTCTGGTGTAAATGAAGATACATTTGTAGCGGCTGCTGGCCATGCCCCCTTCCTGAATTTGCTACACCACCTTGAGGAAAAGTGGGGAGGGTGGTGTAAAACTGGGAGATGCAGCTATTTAAAAAAAATAAAAATAAAAGTCAAACACATAGTTTGCGACTTTTTAACACCACTTTTCGGGTGCAAGGGAGATGATACATTTCCCCTAAATATGTTTTATGTTTATAAAATAAAAATAAAATTTGGAAAGATTTACTATTGTCTATATTAGAATTTCTCTGCTTTTAACCCTTTCAGGCCCAGAGTTTTTTTGTTTTTGTTTTTTGCGTTTTCGTTTTCCGCTCCCTGCCTTGCCAGAGCCATGACTTTTTTTATTTTTCTGTTCACATAGCCATATGAGGGCTTGTTTTTTGCAGGACAAGTTGTACTTTCCAACGCCACTATTTAATATTGCATATGATGTAGTGGGAAGCGGGAAATTATTTGGGTGAAATTGCAACAAAAAAAATTCCACCACAGTTTTTCTTATTTATTATTTTTTCTTTTTTACGATGCTCTATGTGCGATAAAACTGACCAGTTACTTTTATTTTACAGGTCAGTACGAATCCGGCGATACCTTATATGTGTAGTTTTTCTTCCGGCTCTGGGCGTTAAGGGGTTAAGACAGATGGTGATACCTCATAAATTAGTTATTAACCACTTGCCATCTGGGCCACTTGCCCCCTTCCTGACCAGGCCTAATTTTGCAAAACTGACATATCTCACTTTATGTGGTAATAACTTTGGAACGCCTTTACTTATCCAATTCATTCAGAGATTGTTTTCTCGTGACACATTGTACTTCATGATAGTCATAAATTTGAGTCAATATATTTCACCTTTATTTATGAAAAAATCCCAAATTTACCAAAAATTTTGAAAAATTCGCAATTTTCTAAATTTCAATTTCTCTGCTTTTAAAACAGAAAGTGATACCTCATAAAATATTTATTACTTAACATACCCCATATGTCTACTTTATGTTGGCATCATTTTGGAAATGTCATTTTATTTTTTTAGGACGTTAGAAGGCTTAGAAGTTTAGAAGCAATTCTTCTTCAAATTTTTAAGAAAATTGCCAAAACCCACTTTTTAAGGTCTGAAGTCACTTTGTGGGGCTTACATAGTAGTTACCCCCATAAATGACCCCATTGTAGAAACTACACCCCTCGTGTTACTTAAAACCGATTTTACAAACTTTGTTAACCCTTTAGGCGTTCCATAAGACTTAAAGGAAAATGGAGATCAAATTTTTTAATTTAACTTTTTTGGCAGATTTTCCATTTTAATCCAATTTTTTCTTTAACACATCGATAGTTAACAGCCAAACAAAACTCAATATTTATTACCCAGATTCCGTGGTTTACAGAAACACCCCACATGTGGTCATAAACTGCTGTATAGGCACACGGCAGGGCGCAGAAGAAAAGGAACTCCACTTGGTTTTTAGATGCCATGTCCCATTTGAAGCCCCCTGATGCACCCTTACAGTAGAAACTCCCAAGAAGTGATCCCATTTTGGAAACTAGGGGATAAGGTGCCAGTTTAATTGCTACTATTTTGGGGTACATATGATTTTTTGATCATTCATTATAACACTTTATGGGGCAAGATGACCAAAAAATGGGTTGTTTTAGCACAGTTTCTATTTATTTATTTTTACAGCATTCACCTGAGGGGTTCAGTCAAGTGACATTTTTATAGAGCAGATTGTTACGGACGTGGCGATACCTAATATGTATACTTTTTCTTATTTATTAAAGTTTTACACAATAATAGCATTTTTGAAACAAAAAAATTGTTTTAATCTGTCCATGTTCCGAGAGCTATATTTTTTTTATTTTTTGAGAGATTTTCTTATGTAGGGGCTCATTTTTTGCGGGATGAGGTGACGGTTTTATTGGTACCATTTAGTGGGACATACGCTTTTTTGATCACTTGGTGTTGCACTTTTTGTGATGTAAAGTGACAAAAATTGCTTGTTTTGACACAGTTTTTTCTTTTTTTTTTTTTTTACGGTGTTCACCCGAGGGGTTAGGTCATGTGATATTTTTATAGAGCTGTTTTTTACGGACGCGGCAATACCAAATATGTCTATTTTATTTTATTTGTTTCACTTTAACACAATAATAGCATTTTTAAAACCATAAAAATGATATTTTAGTGTCTCCATGTTTTAAGAGCTATAGTTTTTTTATTTTTTGAGAGATTTTCTTATGTAGGGGCTCATTTTTTGTGGGATGAGGTGACGGTTTTATTGGTACCATTTAGTGGGACATACGCATTTTTGATCACTTGGTGTTGCACTTTTTGTGATGTAAGGTGACAAAAATTGCTTGTTTTGACACAGTTTTTTTAATTTATTTTTTACGGTGTTCACCCAAGGGTTTAGGTCATGTGATATTTTTATAGAGCTGGTTTTTACGGACGCGGCAATACCAAATATGTCTATTTTATTTTTATTTTTTCTATTTTTAACATTTTTTTTTTCCTGACTTGGGGAATTTTTTTTTTACATGTGAAACCTTTTTTTTATTTTATTTTTTCAACACTTTATTTTTTTATTTTACACTTTTCGTCCCCCATAAGGTCATACAAGACCTCTGGGGGACATTTACTTCACTTTTTCTATTTTTTTTTCACTGTTGATTTCTCCTGTAACTGGGGCTGACTTAGTAGCCCCAGTTACAGGAGAAATGCACCCCCCAGAGAGGCTGTACAGCGCAATACTGCGCTGTACAGCCTCAGTGCAGGGCTGATCGAGGTCTGTGAGAGACCTCACACAGCTCCTGCACTCTCCGGTCCCGTCGGTCACATGACCGCCGGGCCGGAACAGGAAGCGCATAGCGCTTCCTGCTCTGCATACACAGCGCTCGGTGAGCGCTGTGTATGCAGCGATCCAGAAGGCAGGGACACCTGGGCACTGTCCCTGCCTTCTCTCTGGGTTGCCCTGCTGTCACTGACAGCGGGCAACCCGATCAGCAGCTGCACGATTAGCGTGCAGCTGCAGTTTCTGAACGGAAGTTCAGAAACGTCCGTTCAGAAATAGAGATCCACCCATAGGACGTTTATATCCTATGGGCGGACTGGAGGAGGTTAACATTCATCATATGTTTACTTTATGTTGTCATCGTTTTGTTAGTCATAACCATATTTTAGGATGTTAGAATCCTTTTCAAGAAAATTTGCAAAGGACCAACTCATTTATAAAGTCGCTTTTAGGGGTTTACATTATAGAAACCACCCATAAATCACTGCATTTTAGAATCTACACCCCTCAATGTATTCAAAACTGATTTTTTCAAATTTCACTTTTTTATTTATTTTTTGCAGATTTTTTATTTTTATTTATTTTCTCCGGTATCAAAACAACTACTGTATGGGCACACCACAGGGCTAAGAAGGGAAGAAGCACCATAAGGCCCCTTTGACACGGCTGTTGCGGAAACATGTGCGGGTGCGTTGCGGGAACACCCGCGATTTTTCCGTGCAAGTGTAAAACATTGTCATGCGTTTTGCACTCGCGTGAGAAAAATCTTGCATGTTTGGTACCCAAACCTGAACTTCTTCACAGAAGTTCGGGCTTGGGATCGGTATTCTGTAGATTGTATTATTTTCCCTTATAACATGGTTATAAGGGAAAATAATAGCATTCTGAATACAGAATGCATAGTAAAATAGCGCTGGAGGGGTTAAAAAAATAAATTTAAATCATTTAACTCACCTTAGTCCACTTGCTCGCGTAGCCGGCATCTCCTTCTGTCTTCATCTTAGCTTTGTGTAGCAACAAGGACCTTTGGTGACGTCACAGTCATCACATGATCCATCACCGTGGTAAAAGATCATGTGATGACTGTGACGTCACCAAAGGTCCTTGTTGCTACAGAGAGCTAAGATGAAGACAGAAAGAGATGCTGGCTATGCGAGCAAGTGGACTAAGGTGAGTTAAAAAAAAATTAACCCCTCCAGCGCTATTTTACTATGCATTCTGTATTCAGAATGCTATTATTTTCCCTTATAACCATGTTATAAGGGAAAATAATAATGATCGGGTCTCCATCCCGATTGTCTCCTAGCAACCGTGCGTGAAAATAGCACCGCATCCGCACTTGCTTGCGGAATGCTTGCGATTTTCACGCAACCCCATTAATTTCTATGGGGCCTGCGTTATGTGAAAAACGCAGAATATAGAGCATGCTGCGATTTTCACGCAACGCACAAGTGATGCGTGAAAATCACTGCTCATGTGAACAGCCCCATAGAAATTAATGGGTCAGTATTCAGTGCGGGTGCAATGCGTTCAACTCACGCATCGCATCCGCGCGGAATACTCGCCCGTATGAAAGGGGCCTAAGGCTTTTGGAGAGCAGATTTTAGCTGGAATGGTTTTCGGGTATCATGTTGCATTTGAAGAGACCCTAAGGTACCCTTATGTTGGAACCCTCCAAAGAGTGATCTCATTTTGGACACTACACACCTCTAGAAATGTATTGAGGTATGTAGTTAGTGCTTTGACCCCACAGGCGTTTCATAGAATTTAGAAACACTTGGCAGTGATAAAAAAAAAAATTATATATCTTTCTAATAAAATTTTGCTTTAGCTCCAGATTTGTTATTTTTACTATGCGAAATTAAAATTAAAAGTTTTCCACAGATAAAGCAATTCACTGCTATGTCCAGCTCTTGCCATCCGAGATACACCACGCACTTTAAATTGTTAGGCAGGTTCTACTGGGCATGGAAATGCCATAAATGTGGATGTAAACTGCTGTTTGGGTACGCTGCAGGGTTCAGAAGAGAGAGACAACTTTTTGTCTCTTAAATCGCATATTTTGTTGGATTCTTCTACGGGTGCCATGTTGCTATTGAACAGCCTTTGGGGGTAATAGTTATAATTCACTGGGTAAGGTGAAGGTCCAGCACCAAAACATAAACCAAACCAAAATAAACACCTGCCCATCTGGGCTCTGGCTAATACAGTAAAGATCCTAGCTCACCTATTGAACACAAGTCACACAGAGAATTCGGCTTCTCTAGCCAGCAGCGCAGCCATCTTCCCAGACTTCCTCCAGGCATTACTCTCCCCAGACTGACAGCCTGGACTGTGCTTTATTTTCCCCTAACAATCCAAGCTAGCTTCAGCTGGGGATCCCTCAGACTAGGGAAAAATCTGTCCCGGAATAGAGTGGACTGGGGAGGTCTCTCTACCAATCCTACCTTCTCCCAGTCCAATAAAATCCAGCCCAAAACTTAACAAAACTCTCTCAGCAACCTTCATATTGCTGAGACCATTTTAAATCAGTGTTAATATTTGGTACAGAAGCCTTTGTTTGCAATTACAGAGGTCAAACGTTTCCTTTTAGTTCTTGACCAGGTTGGCACACACTTCAACAGGAATTTTGGCCCACTCCTCCACACAGATCTCCTCTAGATCTGTCAGGTTTCGGGGCGGTCGCTGAGCAACACAGAGTTTCAGCTCCCTCCGAATATGTTTTATTGGATTTAGGTCGGGAGACTGGCTAGACCACTCCAGAACCTTGATATGCTTCTTACGGAGCAACTCCTTGGTTATCCTGGCTGTGTTCTTCGAGTCGTTGTCATGTTGGAAGACCCAGCCACGACCCATCTTCAATGCTCTGACTGAGGTAAGGAGGTTGTTGCTCAAATTCTCACAATAAATGGCCCTATTCTTCCTCTCCTTAATACAGTGCAGTTGTCCTGTTCCCTTTGCAGAAAAGAAAACTTAAAGCCTGATGTTACCACCCCTATGCTTTACAGTAGGGATGGTGTTCTTGGGATGCAACTCATCCTTTTTTTCCCTCCAAACACTAGTTAAGTTTAGAACAAAAAGTTCTACTTTGGTCCATCTGACCACATGACTTTCTAGTCCCATGCCTCCTCTGGATCATCCAGATGGTCATTGGCAAACTTTAGATGGGCCTGGACATTTGATGACTTGAGCAGGGGAACCTTCCGTGCAATGCATAATTTGAAACCATGACGGCGTAGTGTTCTACCGACAGTAACCTTTGAAACTGTGGTCCCCCGCTCTCTTCATGTCATTGACCAGCTCCTCCCTTGTAGTTCTGGGCTGATTCCTCACCTTTCTAATCATCAGTGATACCCCACGAGGTGAGATCTTGCATGGAGTCCCAGTCCGAGGGAGACTGACAGCCGTCTTTAGCTTTTTCCATTTTCTAACAATTGCTCCAACAGTTGATCTATTTTCACCAAACTGCTTGGCAATTGCCCCGTAGCCCTTTGCAGCCTTGTGGAGGTCCCCAATTTTGTCTCTGGTGTCTTTTGACAGCTCTTTGGTCTTGCCCATGGTAGTAGTTGGTGTCTGACTGACTATGGGGTGGACAGGGGTCTTTAACCTCTTCTGGACACATGACGTATCGGTACGGCATGTTGTCCTGGTACTTAAGGACACATGACGTACCGATACGTCATGTGCATTTCCGATCACCGCCGCACGGAGGGCAGTGATTGGAACCCAGTTCCTGCTCAAGTCATTGAGCAGGCACCTTGGCTAAGTGCGCGCGGGGGGTGTCCCGTGTTGGCGATCGGCGCAAACTGCAGGTCAATTCAGACCTGCGGTTTGCGGCGGCTGGCGGCAGTGCCATCGGGTCCCCATGCAGCTGTAGGGGGGACCCGATGGCATGGAAGGCAGCGCGATGCCTTCCGGTGACGAGCCTGTGAGATCCAGCCCCCTGGATCTCACAGGCCGGAAGCTGTATGAGTAATACTCAATGTATTACTCATACAGCCAATGCATTCCAATACAGAAGTATTGGAATGCATTGTAATGGGATTAGACCCCCAAAGCTTAAAGTCCCAAAGTCGGAGAAAAAAAAGTGGAAAAAATTAAGTTCCCCCCCCCCAAAAAAAATTAAGTTTCAAGTAAAAATAAACAAAAACGTCATTTTCCCCAATTAAAGTTAAAAAAAATTGGTAAAAGAAAAGTATACATATTAGGTATCGCTGCGCCCGTATCGACCGGCTCTATAAACATATCACATGACCTAACCCCTCAGATGAACACCGTAAAAAATAAAAACTGTGCTAAATAAACAATTTTTTTGTCACCTTACATCACAAAAAGTACAACAGCAAGCGATAAAAAAGGCGTTTGCCCACCAAAATAGTACCAATCTAACCGTCACCTAATCCCGCAAAAAATGAGCCCCTAACTGATACAATCGCCCAAAAAATAAACAAACTATGGCTCAGAATATGGAAACACTAAAACATAATATTTTTTGTTTTAAAAAAGCTGTTATTGTGTAAAACTTGCATAAATTTAAAAAAGTATACATATTAGGTATCGCCGTGTCCGTATCGACCGACTCTATAAAAATATCACATGACCTAACCCCTCAGATGAACACCGTAAAAAATAAAAACTGGGCTAAATAAACAATTTTTTTGTCACCTTACATCACAAAAAGTGTAATAGCAAGCGATTAAAAAGTCATATGCACCCAAAATAAATCATTGTGTAAAACTTACATGAATAAAAAAAAAAGTATACATATTAGGTATCGCCACGTCTAAGAGTCAGGTTTTTTTTTTTTTTAATCCGATTAGGAAGTGGCTAGTTTTTTTGCGGGATGAGAGGACTGTTTTATTGGCACTATTTTGGGGGGCATATGACTTTTTGATCTCTTGCTATTACATTTTTTGTGATGTAAGGTGACAAAAAAAAAATTTTTTTTGCACCGTTTTTTTTTTTTTTTTTTTTTGACCGTGTTCATCTGAGGGGTTAGGTCATGGGGTATTTTTATAGAGCATATTCTTACGGACGTGGCGATACCTAATATGTCTACTATTATTTATTTTAGTTTTACTAATATTTTTGAAACAAACATTTTTTTTGTTTTAGTGTCTCTAGTCTGAGAATCATAGTTTTTTATCCGATTGACAGTGGCTAAATTGGGGAAAAAGAATATATATTTAGTACTCCATGGAAGTGTGGTACTCCCTGAAGCAACCAATAATGCAGAGGCCCGGATGATCAGGGCACGTTTCACACTGAGTAGTGGTGTCCTTCCGTATCCCCCTCCTGTGACACACTCTGCACCTTTTCTGGGTCCGTCCCTTCTTTCCAGTATGCAGGACCACACCTGGAAAGTGTTGGCCAGGGACTGAAGGCGCCCGGATCGCGCCTTCAGTTCCCGAGGTACTCCGGCCTTCTTATTCCCGGTCAGAAAATATCAGGTCCTTGAGGACTGCCTCATAGAACTGAAGGAATTTCCCTGTGTTGCCAGCGCCAAGAGTTGTACAAGGCAACCTGCACCTAGTAGACCGCAACTTTTTTGTACCATGCCCAGGTTTTTCTAAAAGCATTATATGGCTTGAGGATTTGATCAGAGAGATCAACTCCTCCCATATACTGATTGTAGTCGACGATACAATCTGGCTTGAGGACTGTTGCCGCGGTACCTCGCACAGGGACAGGGGTGATGCCGTTACCGTGAATTGTGGACAGTACAAGGACATCCCTCTTGTCCTTATATCTGACCAGTGTGACGAAACCAACCTCGCCACAGTGTTTTGGAGGGGGCTGTTTGCCAGCCTCTTGCCTCAGGATTATGGCCCATACTAACTCTAAAGGAGAAGACAGACCGGCCACACAGCTTAAATCTGTCTTTGGAATTGTATTTTATGTTATTATGTGTTCGGTTAAATTGTATGTTATGTGAGGGTACCCAGATAGCTAATATTATTGTATTCGTGTATTCTGAGTGCCATTCACCTAATGATATGCACTCAGACTTGAGCTATCTGGGGATATGTTAAATGTCTGTGTTTGCTGTGGGGGTGTGACATTGTATGTTTAAATGGTGATTTCTGTCCTGTTGTCCCCACATGTGTATTGGCAATTTCCCTTTGTCCTGAGGGATAATTGAATTGCTCCTCGGGTGTCGCCAGGGCAGAGAGGAGGAAACCATGATGCATTGTGGGGATGTGTTGTGTCTGTGTATCCTGAATTGCTGCATATCTGTCCTGTGTCAGTCTCCCTTCTGGTCCCCTAGGGGCGTGGCCACCAGATGGGGACCTGCATAAATACGGGCGAGTAGCCCTCAATAAAGAGTTCCTGTTTTATCCTTCATCATGTTGAGACTGGTGTTTAGATAACTGATCAAAACTGGGGGATTGCTATACGCTGAAGATTTGCTATACTCCCCTGGCATAACTACTAGCTCTTGTAAGAGCTGTTCCTGCTCTCTGGTTTTAGGAGAGGTTCACCCACTGGAGCCTGGAGCCTTGTCGTAGGTCCAGGGTGGGTAGGAGACGGTGAGACCTCAACCAAGCTTCGGCGGTTCGTGGGGTCTGCAGTGCGTACGGTGTCAAGTGGAGTGCTTGGAGTCCTCGGAAAGCACTAGGAGCATCTATCGACGGAGGTACCCGGTCTGGGTGCTAGGAGATCCATTACATTTGGTGGCAAGCAGTGGGATGGCGTCCTAGTGTGAGGAGAAGCAGCTCAGAGACACCGTTCGTGGAGTATATAGAGGGCAACGCTAGTATCCGTACAGCGCCCCTGGCTACAGCAGCAGGATGGAATCAACTAGTCTTCGGACAGCAATCTATGACGAGGAGGAGGAGGCAGCCGCAGACTACAGGGATGCAGACAGAAAGGAAGTCTGGTATGATGCCCTGGAAAATGCCCAGCGGCGGCGAGGTGAGAGTCTCCCCAGTTATGAGCAGCAGCTACAGAAGCGTGTGGCGATGCGGATGGGTCTCTTGGGAGAGCAGCCCCTAGATGACTGGGTAACAGCTCCAGAGCCTGGTATGTAAGGAGCTTTGGCTAGAGGACGCTTACCAGGCCCTAAGGTGGCATGTCATTCAACATTCCCCCTAGGCAGCTGAGCATGACAAGCCAGAGGGAGAGGAGTTTTATGGTCCTGGCTTGTTATGGGAGTCTTTTGCAGAGCCTGACTTCGGGAGCCCTGCACAGTCCAGACTTCAGAACATTTTCTACGAGAGGGAGGCTAGGCTGGATTGGGAGGACCCCCACGAGGTAGAGAAAGACCTGGCTCACCTAGCAACCCTGGAGTGGGAACTGGAGCAGGACTACCGAGATCTCATCCACTCCATTGAGAGGGCTCAGCGAGAGAGCAGTGTGTCAGACCCAGGTCCAGAGCCCTTCAGCTGGGAGGATATTGTGGAGGTGTACTGGGAGGACCCGACTGAAGTATCCCCTGCTTCAGTACCAGCTACAGAGGTAGGGGACCTCATAGACTGGTCCTGGGGGGAAATCCATATGGCAGGTGGAGATGGGACCGAGATCTCTCCACTGGCCCTACAGGGATGCTGGGAAGTCGGCCCAGATCCCCAACGGCAGCTGGAGTTTCAGGGAGTAGGGACAGTTGGTCCTGTTCCCCAGCGGCAGTATGTTTTGCAGGGAGAGGAGAGCATCGTCTCCATTCCCCAGCGGCTGTGTACTTTGAAGGGAGAGGAGACAACTGGTCTCTCTCCCCAACCACAGGGGGACAGCACCCCTAACTCCGATGGTGCAGATGGGACCGCGGTCTCTGCACTAGGCCTACCGGGATGCTGGACGGCCGGTTCAGATCCTCCACCAACCCTGCAGGAATGCCAGGAGGAGGAGGTAAGAGATTCCTCCTCTCCACAGCCGATCTGCAACAAGGTCCTGGGGATAGGATTCCCTGACCATCTGGGCAGAGCGCAGTCGGCCTCTGGCCTCCCCTATCCTCTTATCCAGTGCCTGACTCCCCACATGTGCTGGCAGAGCTGGCATCTGGGCAGAGTGCAGTCGGCCTCTGGCCTCCCCTATCCTCTTATCCAGAGCCTGACTCCCCACATGTGTGACGAAACCAACCTCGCCACGGTGTTTTGGAGGGGGCTGTTTGTCAGCCTCTTGCCTCAGGATTATGGCCCATACTAACTTTAAAGGAGAAGACAGACCGGCCGCACAGCTTAAATCTGTCTTTGGAATTGTATTTTATGTTATTATGCGTTCGGTTAAATTGTATGTTATGTGAGGGTACCCAGATAGCTAATATTATTGTATTCGTGTATTCTGAGTGCCATTCACCTAATGATATGCACTCAGACTTGAGCTATCTGGGGATATGTTAAATGTCTGTGTTTGCTGTGGGGGTGTGACATTGTATGTTTAAATGGTGATTTCTGTCCTGTTGTCCCCACATGTGTATTGGCGATTTCCCTTTGTCCTGAGGGATAATTGAATTGCTCCTCGGGTGTCGCCAGGGCAGAGAGGAGGAAACCATGATGCATTGTGGGGATGTGTTGTCTGTGTATCCTGAATTGCTGCATATCTGTCCTGTGTCACAGTCTCCCTTCTGGTCCCCTAGGGGCGTGGCCACCAGATGGGGACCTGCATAAATACGGGCGAGTAGCCCTCAATAAAGAGTTCCTGTTTTATCCTTCATCATGTTGAGACTGGTGTTTGGATAACTGATCAAAACTGGGGGATTGCTATACGCTGAAGATTTGCTATACTCCCCTGGCATAACTACTAGCTCTTGTAAGAGCTGTTCATGCTCTCGGGTTTTAGGAGAGGTTCACTCACTGGAGCCTGGAGCCTTGTCGTAGGTCCAGGGTGGGTAGGAGACGGTGAGACCTCAACCAAGCTTCGGCGGTTTGTGGGGTCTGCAGTGCGTACGGTATCAAGTGGAGTGCTTGGAGTCCAAGGAAAGCACTAGGAGCATCTATCGACGGAGGTATCCGGTCGGGGTGCTAGGAGATCCGTTACAACCAGCAACAGGTTTCTACTGTTAAGGGCATGGGTCTCACCCCTGGGGATAGGTACCTGGAGGGGGTGGGTAGGGAGGCCGCGTTGATTTTTCTACAGGGTCCCACAAGCGAACGTGGATCTGGCGGCAAGGGACTAGAACAAGAGGATACTAGTATAAAAGTTATCCACGTACAGGTAGTAACCCTTATCTAGCAGTGGGTGCATAAGGTCCCACACAAGTTTCCCGCTAACACCCAGAGTGGGGGCACATTCTGAGGGTTGATTACGGGAACCTCGCCCCTCGTACACACAAAACTTGTAAGTGTACAAACTTTGTGAGAGTACCTCAGGGTACAGCTTCACGCCATACCTTGCCCGCTTAGAGGGAACATACTGGCGGAAAAGGAGTCTCCCCTTGAAAGCAATGAGAGACTCATAAGCCGCGACCTCCCTTCCAGGTACATAGGCCTGCACAAATTTGACCCCAAAGTGATCGATGACCGGCCTGATTTTGTACAGGCGTTCATAGGCAGGATCACCTTTTGGGGGGGGGGAATGCATTTCCGGATGGCCTCAAACCGGGAGCGTGTCATGGCCGTACTGTAAAGTGGGGTCTGGTAGAGGATGTCCCCACTCCAATAGTGCCTGACACTAGGTTTTTTAACTAGGCCCATTTGCAGCACGAGGCCCCAAAACTTCCTTATCTCGGCTGCACTGACCGGAGTCCAGCCACCAGCCCCAGCCAAAAATGAGCCTGAGTGTTGAGCAACGACCTGTTGGGCATACAGGTCTGTTTGCTCCACCATCAGATTTACAAAATGGTCACTGAAAAAAAGACTAAAATAGTCATATTCAGTGAAGCCCACTGTGGAAATCTAAATTTCTGGTTGGCCTACAAAATCAGGAATCGCGGCTCAAAATGCTCTGGGGTACACCAGACAAGTTCACCGGCAGGGGACTAAGGTGGACTTAACTGGTGGGCCGGAAAACTAGTACAAGCCCCAGAGCTGCTCGTACTAGTGTGGGCCACAGGGTCCCTAGCATGGCGGTCCCCTTGCTCCGCCGCCTTGGGGGCTCATCATCGCTAGATGATGAGGACGAGGATGACAAAATGAAAGTGGGGTCATCCTCGTCCTCACTGGGGCTCTCGGACTCGGAGGTAAGCTGGGCTTTTGCCTCCTCGGCCGAGAACATTCGGCGGGCCATAAGGGAGTGCGTGTGTGTGTGCTTGCATGTTAAACTTTAAAAAAAAGACAAAAAATGTGGAAAAAAAATATTTAAAACTCGCTGATCATCCGTCCGAAGTTGATCAGCGGTGGGGTGTGCGATGTGCTAACAGTGGCCGGACGCTAAGAGTTCCGGCCACAGTCAGCATATGCAGAAAAAAAATTAAAAAACCAGCTTGCGCCCCCAAAAAAGTTGTGGGGGGCAAGCTGCAGCACCCCGGGGGGGTCTAGCTGCAGCACCCCTGCCTAACCTAACCTTTCCCTAAATACCTTGGTGGTGCTGGGGTACAGATGGGGGTGCTGGCTGATGATCCCTGCAGCTCTGAAGGATCCTCGGCTCCCGGACACAAAAGAAGGAAGAGAGGAGCGCTGCTGTAATTTATATAAGCCGTCCTGCCCCAGCCGACAAATGAGAGCCGATCCTGAGAGGTGATGTCACCATCACCTCTCAGGATGGTGATGGGTGGTGTCTGAATTAACTTGCGTTTTGCTGCGATCGCCGACACGGGGGGATGGCGGGTCACAGGACCCCCTGGCACATTGTCCCAGGGTGCCTGCTCAAGGCACCCAGTTCCGATCACCGGGTGGCGGTAATCGGAACTACACATGACATACCGGTACGTCATGTGTCCAGAACAGGTTAAAGAGCTCAGAGTGGATGAGTGGAGTTGAGGTGGACTTTTTAAATGCACAGTAACAGGTCTTTGAGAGCCAGAATTCTTGCTGTTTCTCAGGTGTTCAAATAGTTATGTTCAGCAGTGCAAGACAAATATATTCTTTAAAAAATCATACAATGTGATTTACTGATTTATTTATTTATTCTGTCTCTCAGAGTGGGAATGCACCTACAATGTGAATTTCAGACCCCTCCATGATTTCTAAGTGGGAGAACTTGCAAAATTGTAGGGTGTTCAAATACTTCTGTTCCTCACTGGATATATACAACGTTGATCACTTTTTATTTTGCTTCATAAGAAAAGGCAGAAACTTTTTTAATTTTTATGGTGATGGTCTTGTGAGAAGGCTCTTTTTTGTGGGACGAGGTGACTTTTTGATTGGTAGCATTTTGGGGACATACAACTTTTTGTTCATTTGATACTATGACTTTGATGGAGGTGAATTGATAAAAAAAATAGTTGTTCTGGCATAATTGTTATTTATTTATTTGTATTGCATTTACCTGACAGGGTAGATCATGTAATATTTTATAGAGCTGGTCGCATACTTATTATGTTTATTTTGTTTTAATATTTTAATTCTTTTGAGGTTTGCACAATAAAGGCAATTTTGAGAAAAAAAAATCATCTTTTTGTGTCTCCAATTTCTGAGAACTTTTTTTCTTCTTCTGGTGATTGTGTCAGGGCTTTTTTTTTTATGGCAGGAGGTGAATTTTTCATTGATGTATATAGTACTTTTTGATTGCTTATTATTACACTTATATTTTTTTAGGCAAAGTGACAAAGAAATGGCTGTTCGGGCACTGCTTTTATTAGATTTTTTTACAGTGTTCACCTGACATGATGATAAACATGTGATATTTGTATACCGTTACACACATGGTAATACCTATGTTTTGTTTTTTCCATTTTAAATTTTAAATGGCTTGAGGGGGAAGGGCACTTTTTTCTTTTTTTCAAATAGCTCTCTGTAGTGCCCACAGGACATATATTGCCCCTAGCATATACAGGTCCTTCTAAAAAAAATTGAATATTGTGATAAAGTTCATTATTTTCTGTAATGTACTGATAAACATTAGACTTTCATATATTTTAGATTCATTACACACAACTGAAGTGGTTCAAGCCTTTTTTTTGTTTTAATATTGATGATTTTGGCATACAGCTCATGAAAACCCAAAATTCCTATCTAAAAAAATTTGCATATCATGAAAAGGTTCTCTAAACGAGCTATTAACCTAATCATCTGAATCAACTAATTAACTCTAAACACCTGCAAAAGATTCCTGAGGCTTTTAAAACCTCCCAGCCTCGTTCATTACTCAAAAACGCAATCATGGGTAAGACTGCTGACCTGACTGCTGTCCAGAAGGCCATCATTGACACCCTCAAGCAAGAGGGTAAGACACAGAAAGACATTTCTGAACGAATAGGCTGTTCCCAGAGTGCTGTATCAAGGCACCTCAGTGGGAAGTCTGTGGGAAGGAAAAAGTGTGGCAGAAAACGCTGCACAACGAGAAGAGGTGACCGGACCCTGAGGAAGATTGTGGAGAAGGACCGATTCCAGACCTTGGGGGACCTGCGGAAGCAGTGGACTGAGTCTGGAGTAGAAACATCCAGAGCCACCGTGTACAGGCGTGTGCAGGAAATGGGCTACAGGTGCCGCATTTCCCAGGTCAAGCCACTTTTGAACCAGAAACAGCGGCAGAAGCGCCTGACCTGGGCTACAGAGAAGCAGCACTGGACTGTTGCTCAGTGGTCCAAAGTACTTTTTTCAGATGAAAGCAAATTTTGCATGTCAATTGGAAATCAAGGTGCCAGAGTCTGGAGGAAGACTGGGGAGAGGGAAATGCCAAAATGCCTGAAGTACAGTGTCAAGTACCCACAGTCAGTGATGGTCTGGGGTGCCATGTCAGCAGCTGGTGTTGGTCCACTGTGTTTTATCAAGGGCAGGGTCACTGCAGCTATCTATTAGGAGATTTTGGAGCACTTCATGCTTCCATCTGCGAAAAGCTTTATGGAGATGAAGATTTCATTTTTCAGCACGACCTGGCACCTACTCACAGTGCCAAAACCACTGGTAAATGGTTTACTGACCATGGTACTGTGCTCAATTCTCCTGCCAACTCTCCTGACCTGAACCCCATAGAGAATCTGTGGGATATTGGGAAGAGAAAGTTGAGAGACGCAAGACCCAACACTCTGGATGAGCTTAAGGCCGCTATCGAAGCATCCTGGGCCTCCATAACACCTCAGCAGTGCCACAGGCTGATTGCCTCCATGCCACGCCGCATTGAAGCAGTCATTTCTGCAAAAGGATTCCCTACCAAGTTAGGGTTGTTGCGGGTATCGAAATTTCGATACCCAATCGATACTTTTGTTTTTTCGATACTGGGCTGCGCTTCTGCACAGTCTAGTATCTCTGAACATGAGCGCGCTGCTATCGGCGCGCTCATGTTCTCTCAGCAGCACTGGGAGAAGGAAGCTGTCCTCCCTCCCCCCTGTGCTGCTGCCGCTGCCACCAATGAGAAGAGAGGGGGGGGGGGGCGCACTGATCCACCAATGATAGGACTATTCCCATTTCCCACACAGAGCGGCGCCCAGCGATGTCTCAGCACTCACCATTAGTCCTGGGCGCCGCTCCGTTCCCCCGCAGTGCCCCATTACTGTCTCTTCTCCTGCTCCACATGCTGCTGATTACTATCGGAGCGATGGGAGGAGACATCAGCTTCACTAGTGGGCGTTCCTTCTCCCTGCGCTGCGATTGGACAGCGCTACAGCCAGGAAGAAGGAACGCCCACTAGTGAAGCTGATGTCTCCTCCCATTGCTCCGATAGTAATCAGCAGCATGTGGAGCAGGAGAGGAGACAGTAATGGAGCACTGCGGGCGAACGGAGCGGCGCCCAGGACTAATCGTGAGTGCTGAGACATCACTGGGCGCCGCTCTGTGTGGCCTGATAGTGAAAGTCAGTCTTTAACACAATACAGGAGGCGGGTGCCGGCAGCAGAATCGCATTGCCGGCACCCTGCCGCTGACAGGGAGCTGCGATCAGAGGCAGTTAACCCCTCAGGTGCGGCACCTAAGGGGTTAACTGCTGATCTGCCAGTACCAGCCTCCTGTATAAAGGGGTAATTTATCATTGGTGGTGCAGTGTGCCCCCCCCCCCCCCCTCAACCCCTTATCCCATTAAAATCATTGGTGGCACAGTGCGCCAGCCCCTCTCAACCCCCCCAGTATTAAAATCATTGGTGGCAGTGGCCACAGGGACCTCTCCCCTCCCCCTCATTGGTGGTGCAGTGGGGCAGCTTCTGATTGGAGCCCCAGCTGTGTAAGCCTGGGGCTCCGATCAGTTACCATGGCAGCCAGGACGCTACAGAAGCCCTGGTTGCCATGGTAACATCCCTGATGCTGTGTGCACAAGGCACAGAGCAGCAGGGACAGTGTGAAGTCCTATTCACCCTGATAGAGCTGAATAGGACAAGGGATGAAAGATCCCAGGTTCTAGCCCCTAAGGCTACTTTCACACTTGCGTTCAGAGCGGATCCGTCTGAGACGGATCCGCTCATATAATGCAGACGGTGGATCCGTTCAGAACGGATCCGTCTGCATTATATTGTAAAAAAAATTCTAACTGTGAAATTAGCCTGAACGGATCCGTCCAGACTTTTACATTGAAAGTCAATGGGGGACGGATCCGTTTGAAGATTGAGCCATATTGTGTCATCTTCAAACGGATCTGTCCCCATTGACTTCCATTGTAAGTCTGGACGGATCCGCTTGCCTCCGCACGTCCAGGCGGACACCCGAACGCTGCAAGCAGTGTTCAGGTGTCCGCCTGCTGAGCAGAGGCTGAGCGCTGCCAGACTGATGCATTCTGAGCGGATCCGCATCCACTCAGAATCCATTAGGGCTGGACGGATGCGTTCGGGGCCTCTTGTGAGCCCCTTCAAACGGAGCTCACAAGCGGACACCCGAACGCTAGTGTGAAAGTAGCCTAAGGGGGGAAATAGTTATTAAATAAAAAGTGTAAAAAAAAAAGTTAAAAAAAACCCCACCAAAATATGAATTATAAATGACCCCCTTTTCCCAATTTCACATATATAAAATATATAAATAATAAACATATTACATATCGCCACGTCAGAAAAGTCCAAACTATTAAAATATAAAAAAAAATCTAGGTGGTGAACGCCGGAACAGAAAAAAATAAATAAAAACTGCGCGATTCGCCATTTTAAAAATGCGGAATGCACGTGGCTTTTTTGGTTTATTTTTTTTTCACGTGGTATCGAATGGTATCGAGTATCACAATACTTTTTCATGGTATCGAAACCGAATCAAAAATTTGGTATCGCAACAACTCTAGACCAAGTATTGAGTGCATAACTGAAACTTATTATTTGAAGGTTGACTTTTTATGTATTAAAAACACTTTTCTTTTATTGGTCGAATGAAATATGATAGGAATTTTAAGTTTTCATGAGCTGTATGCCAAAATCATCAATATTAAAACAATAAAATGCTTGAACTACTTCAGTTGTGTGTAATGAATCTAAAATATATGAAAGTCTAATGTTTATAAGTACATTACAGAAAATAATGAACTTTATCACAATATGCTAATTTTTTTAGAAGGACCTGTATAATTCCCATCCACCCCTGTGGTGCCAACCAATCCAAAACACTGGAGGCAGCAGGACCTGATGCTCCCAGCGTGATCACGTGACATCATGACACTAGGACTGTCGGGTTCTACTACTTCCAATACTGATAGGTTCTTCCGCACCGCTTATAGGGAAAGATGTATCAAACTGGTCTAATTTAGAACTGGCTTAGTTTGCCATAGCAACCAATGAGATTCCACCTTTCATTACTCACAGCTCCTTTGGAAAAAGAAAGGTGGAATCTGATTGTTTGTTATGGGCAACTAAGCCAGTTCTACTTTTAGACCAGTTTGATAAATCTCCCCTGTGGTGTCTAAATGTCCGATAAAAACCCTTTGATCTCAATGGGTTCTGTCTGGTCGTCAAAATAGACAAAAATAGGACACATCCTATTTTTAGTTGCCCATTATTCACTGGCCGTTAAAGAAACAGCCATGTGAATAGCCCCATAGACTTTAATGGTTCTAAAAATGGTTGTTTTTCACCCTCGAGTGGATAGGCCCAAAGACATTTCAGCACAATTTTTCATCAGTAAAATAGTTATCAGACTAGTTCAATTGATCTTCTTCCTATGGACATCATTGAAAAGTTATTGATAACCATCATGGCAATTAGCAAAAATACGCTCATTGACAACAACAACAAAAAAAAAGACAAGAAGGAGTTGTTAGAATCAAATAAAACATGATATGTGTCACTGTAATGATGATTTATGTAAGTGATTGCAATATTAGGAAAGAATAGGTTTATTGGGAAAAGTCTACAGTAGAAAGCAGGCTCTAGTACCTGTTAGGCCTCTAGCCTGGATACAAGATGAGCTACAGTTGGAAATGGAGGCATACAGGTTCAGTATGGTGTCCTGCACCACATTTGTCCACAGATGTTGCAGTTGGGCCTGTAGATCCTGCACGCAAGTACTCCTCTTGCAAATGGCCGTTGTGCAGCCGTTCCGTGCATTGGGTGCCACAATTTGCCCCATCCATGCGGCAGCCGTGACAGATCCAGACCTATTCAACTTGAATGGGTCCGTGAACCGTCCACACCGTAAAAAAATAGAACAAGCTCCGGATTGCGGACCTGATACGGGCCATGTGCATGAGGGCTTATCCAGCCAAAAAATCATGCCACTTGGAAGCCCTGCCACGACATTGACATTTCCATGCGGATGCTTTATTTTGTTTGTTAATGAGTTCACATAAATCAAATAAACCACACATACATTGAGTGATACTTCAGGGTCAAATGTATTATTTTATTAATCTATATATCTGGAGGAGTTGTGTCTTCCCTTTATGTGGAGGGCAGCAGCTAGATACAGTCAAGTGCCTGCTTGATAACCCCTTCCTGTCCTGCATAGAAAATAGTCCCTCACATAGATACATACAGTATGTAATGCCACCACAATTTTCTTTTCCACTGTCTCTAGAGATATAACTATAATTCTATGAATTCCAAAGTAGAATGAATGAATGAAAGGTGTCTGGACCACTTCACTATGAGATTGCAATGTGGGCACTGAGGAGAGAAAGATAGCAGGGAAGCTACTGGGCATCTTTGTCCACCACTGAATGCCAGAGAAGGTGGACCACAAGGATAAACTGCAGGGGGTGTTACCAGAGAGTAAACTGTAATGTACATTAAAGAAAAACAATCTTTTTATTGTATGTATATTGCAATACTGCTTCGTTTGAAATGCTGTATTCACTGCATGGTAATACTTTTCATGGAATAAAATCTTTAATCATTGATAGAGCTTTATGAAGGTTTATTATGTATTTTCTTGACTAGCTGCAGTTTTCATCAGTAACATTTTTTTGGGATGGGGTTAATTAACCACCTCAGCTCCCCTAGCTTAACCCCTTAAGGACACAGGGCGTACCGGTACGCCCTATTTCCCGAGTCCTTAAGGACCAAGGGCGTACCGGTACGTCCTGACTTAAAATCGGCATTCCGGCGCCGCGGGGGTTAATCGGAACGGGATTTCGGCTGAAATCATTTAGCCGGCATCCCGTAACAACGCAGGGGGGGGTCATTTGACCCCCCCGTATCGGCGATCGCAGAAAACCGCAGGTCAATTCAGACCTGCGGTTTTCTGCGTTTCCGGTCCATTCGGGTGTCCGGTGACCCGATGAACCGGAAAAAGACTGCGATCGGTGGCGTAATTATACACCACCAATCGCAGTCCGAGGATTTGAGGAGGCGGTGCTGGCCCTGGTGCTGAACACTGCTGTCCAGGGTGCTGATTGGTGCAGGGGAGAGAGGCGCGAGATTCAAACTTCCTGCGCTCCTCTCTCCCCTCCTCTTCCTGTTCTGCACGAGCACCCGGCAGCATCGTCCAGCACCAGCTCCTGTGTCCCCCTAATCGCCATCCATCACCCTCCTGCACCCATCGCCACCCAGGTAGGTTAGGGTCAGTGAGGGAGAGGCATCGTTAGGCAGGGAAAGAAGGGAAAAGTTAGTTAGGAAAAAAAAAAAAAAAAAAAAACTTTTAACTTTTACACAAATCTTTTTTTGATCCATCAGACCCCAGACCCCCCCCTGCCACTTGCCCCCCCCTACCAGCCCCCCACCACCACCAGCCCCCCCACCCCCTCCACCCATCCCCCCACCACTCCCCCCAACCCCCCCCCCCCACCACCACCACTAGCCCCCTCACCACCACTTTTTTTTCTGCGTTCGCTGACTGGTCGGCACTTTTTAGCGTCCGTCCACTGTTAGCGCATCGCCTGCCCCACCGCTGATCAGCGTTGTACCGCTAATCAGCAACTTTTTTTTTTTCCTAACACTTGCCCTTTTTTCCTTTTTTTAGTACGCGAACTCCCGTTGCCCCCACACACACGCACATATAATAAAGTTTTACACACACGCACACCTACACGCACACACACCCATGGCCCGCCGGGTGTTCTCGGCCGAGGAGGCATATGCCCAGATTGCCTCCGACTCCGAGAGCCCCAGTGAGGATGAGGATGACCCCACATTCCTCTTATCATCAGCATCCTCCTCATCATCATCGGATGACGATGAGCCACCAAGGCGGCGGAGACGCCGCCAGGCGGAGCCAGGGGCCGCACATGCTAGGGATCCTGTGGCCCACCCTAGTACGAGCCGCCCTGGGGTTCGTACTGGTTTCCCGGCCCACCAAATAAGTTCACCGGAGACCCCTGCCGATGAACTTAGCTGGTGTCCCCCAGTGGACTTTGAGCCTGAGATTCCGGATTTCGCTGGCAATCCTGGAATCCAGATTCCCACAGTGGGGTTTACTGAAATTGACTATTTTAGTTTTTTTTTCAGTAACCCACTGGTGAATTTGATGGTGGAGCAGACGAATCTGTACGCCCAACAGTTCGTCGCTCAAAACCCAGGCTCAGTTTTGGCTAGACCCGGTGGCTGGACGCCGGTCAGTGCAGCCGAAATGAGGACATTTTGGGGCCTCGTGCTGCATATGGGTCTAGTCCAAAAACCCAGTGTCAGGCAATACTGGAGTGGGGACGTCCTGTACCAGACCCCACTGTACAGTATGGTCATGACACGCTCCCGGTTTGAGGCCATCCGGAAATGTCTGCATTATTCCGATAATGCAGCATGTCCACCCCGAGGTGATCCTGCCTATGACCGGCTGTATAAGATACGGCCTGTCATCGATCACTTTGGGGCCACATTTCAGCAGGCCTACGTACCTGGAAGGGAGGTCGCGGTTGATGAGTCGCTCATTGCGTTCAAGGGGAGACTCAGTTTCCGCCAATATATTCCCACAAAGCGAGCGAGGTATGGCGTGAAGCTATACAAAATTTGTGAGAGTACCTCAGGGTACACTTACAAATTTCGTGTGTACGAGGGGCGAGATTCCCGTATTCAACCCCCAGAATGTCCCCCCACTCTGGGTGTTAGCGGGAAACTCGTGTGGGACCTTATGTACCCACTGCTGGATAATGGTTACCACTTGTACGTGGATAACTTTTATACCAGCATTCCCTTGTTCAGGTCCCTTGCCGCCAGATCTACGTTCGCTTGTGGGACCGTGCGGAAAAATCAGCGCGGCCTCCCTGCCTACCCCCTCCAGGTACCTATCCCCAGGGGTGAGACCCGTGCACTTACCAGTGGAAACCTGTTGCTGGTCAGGTATAAGGACAAGAGGGATGTCCTTATGCTGTCCACAATCCACGGTAACGGCACCACCCCAGTCCCTGTGCGAGGTACCGCGGCAACGGTCCTCAAGCCCGATTGTATCGTCGACTACAATCGGTATATGGGAGGAGTTGATCTCTCGGATCAAGTCCTCACGCCATATAACGCCATGCGCAAAACCCGGGCATGGTACAAAAAAGTTGCGGTCTACTTGGTGCAGGTTGCCATGTACAACTCTTTTGTACTATCCCGAAGCGCTGGCAGCACAGGGACATTCCTCCAATTCTATGAGGCAGTCCTCAAGGACCTGATCTTTTCGGACCGGGAAAGAGCAGGCCGGAGTACCTCGGGAACTGGAGGCGCCCGGATCGTCCCTGGCCAACACTTTCCAGGTGTGGTCCCCCATACTGGAAAGAAGGGACGAACCCAAAAAAAGTGCAGAGTGTGTCGCAGGAGGGGGATACGGAAGGACACCACCACTCAGTGCGACACGTGCCCCGATCATCCGGGCCTCTGCGTTATCGATTGCTTCAGGGAGTATCACACTTCCATGGAGTACTAAATTTTTATAATCCCCAACAGTTCACTAGAGAAACATAAAACACTATGGCTCTCAGACTTTGGAGACACGAAAACTATTTTTCTTTCCCCCAAAAATATTAGTTTTAGTGCAGGCATCCTCAAACTGCGGCCCTCCAGATGTTGTAAAACTATAACTCCCAGCATGCCCAGACAACCTACAGCCATCAGCAGGGCATGGTGGGAATTGTAGTTTTACAACATCTGGAGGGCCGCAGTTTTAGGATGCCTGCTTAGTGTCTCCAAAGTCTGAGAGCCATACATATTGGGCATCGTCGCGTGCGTAAAAGTCGTCGCTATAAAAATAACTTTTGACCAAACGCCTCGGATGAACGGTGTTAAAAATATAAAATAAAACGGTGCCAAAACACCTATTTTTGGGCAAAATTTCAATTTAAATCCATTTTGCCGGTAATAAAGCAAGGGTTAACAGCCAAACAAAACTAAATATTTATTGCCCCGATTCTGTCGTTTGCAGAAACACCCCATATGTGGTCGTAAATGGCTATATAGCCGCACGGCAGGGCATAGAACGAAGGGAACGCCATACGGTTTCTGGAAGGCAGATTTTGATGGACAGTTTTTTTTTTGACACCATGTCCCATTAGAAGCCCCCCCTGATGTAGCCCAGACTAGAAACTCCAAAAAAGTGACCCCATCTAAGAAACTACACCCCTCAAGGTATTCAAAAGTTACTTTACAAACTATGTTAACCCTTTAGGTGTTCCACAAAACTAAATAGCGAATGTAGAAACAATTTTAGATTATTTTTTTTTGTTACATTGCCTCAAAAAAGAGTAATATAGAGCAACCAAATATCAAATTTACCCCAAAAATAGTCCCAAAACAACAACCACCTTATCCCGTAGTTTCCTAGATGGGGTCACTTTTATGGAGTTTCTACTCTAGGGGTGCATCAGGGGGCTTGAAAGGGTACATGGTGTAAATAAACCAGTCCAGCAAAATCTGCCTTCCAAAAACCATATGGCGTTCCCCTTCTTCTATGTCCTGCCGTTTAGCCAAATAGTAGTTTACCACCACATATGGGGTGTTTCTGCAAACTACAGAATCAGGGCAACCCATTTTGAGTGTTGTTTGGCAGTTAACCCTTGTTTTACTCCTAGAAAAAATTGATTATATTGGAAAATTTTCCAAAAAATTGAAATTTCATAATTGTTTCTCCATCTGCCATTAACTCTTGTGGAACACCTAAAGGGTTAACAAAGTTTGTAAACCCAGTTTTGAATACCTTGAGGGGTGTACTTTCTTAGATGGAGTCACTTTTTTGAAATTTCTATTCTAGGGGTGCAAC
Source organism: Bufo gargarizans (assembly GCF_014858855.1). Classification (NCBI taxonomy): domain Eukaryota; kingdom Metazoa; phylum Chordata; class Amphibia; order Anura; family Bufonidae; genus Bufo; species Bufo gargarizans. Next base: position 114,648,941 of record NC_058085.1, read on the forward strand.
AGGGGGCTTCAAATGGGACATGGTATAAACAAAACCAGTCCTGCAAAATCTGCCTTCCAAAACCCATATGGTGTTCCCCTCCTTCTATGTGCTACCGTTCGGCCAAACAGTAGTTTACGACCACATATGGGGTGTTTTTGCAAACTACAGAATCAGGGCAACCCATTTGAGTGTTGTTTGGCAGTTAACCCTTGTTTTACTCCTAGAAAAAATTGATTATATTGGAAAATTTTCCAAAAAATTGAAATTTCATAATTGTTTCTCCATCTGCCATTAACTCTTGTGGAACACCTAAAGGGTTAACAAAGTTTGTAAACCCAGTTTTGAATACCTTGAGGGGTGTACTTTCTTAGATGGAGTCACTTTTTTGAAATTTCTATTCTAGGGGTGCAACAGGGGGCTTCAAATGGGACATGGTATAAACAAAACCAGTCCTGCAAAATCTGCCTTCCAAAACCCATATGGTGTTCCCCTCCTTCTATGTGCTACCGTTCGGCCAAACAGTAGTTTACGACCACATATGGGGTGTTTTTGCAAACTACAGAATCAGGGCAACCCATATTGAGTGTTGTTTGGCAGTTAACCCCTTGTTTTACTCCTAGAAAAAATTGATTATATTGGAAAATTTTCCAAAAAATTGAAATTTCATAATTGTTTCTCCATCTGCCATTAACTCTTGTGGAACACCTAAAGGGTTAACAAAGTTTGTAAACCCAGTTTTGAATACCTTGAGGGGTGTACTTTCTTAGATGGAGTCACTTTTTTGAAATTTCTATTCTAGGGGTGCAACAGGGGGCTTCAAATGGGACATGGTATAAACAAAACCAGTCCTGCAAAATCTGCCTTCCAAAACCCATATGGTGTTCCCCTCCTTCTATGTGCTACCGTTCGGCCAAACAGTAGTTTACGACCACATATGGGGTGTTTTTGCAAACTACAGAATCAGGGCAACCCATTTTGAGTGTTGTTTGGCAGTTAACCCTTGTTTTACTCCTAGAAAAAATTGATTATATTGGAAAATTTTCCAAAAAATTGAAATTTCATAATTGTTTCTCCATCTGCCATTAACTCTTGTGGAACACCTAAAGGGTTAACAAAGTTTGTAAACCCAGTTTTGAATACCTTGAGGGGTGTACTTTCTTAGATGGAGTCACTTTTTTGAAATTTCTATTCTAGGGGTGCAACAGGGGGCTTCAAATGGGACATGGTATAAACAAAACCAGTCCTGCAAAATCTGCCTTCCAAAACCCATATGGTGTTCCCCTCCTTCTATGTGCTACCGTTCGGCCAAACAGTAGTTTACGACCACATATGGGGTGTTTTTGCAAACTACAGAATCAGGGCAACCCATTTTGAGTGTTGTTTGGCAGTTAACCCTTATTTTACTCCTGGAAAAAATTTATTATATTGGAAAATTTTCCAAAAAATAGAAATTTCAAAATTGTTTCTCCATCTGCCATTAACTCTTGTGGAACACCTAAAGGGTTAATAAAGTTTGAAAAAACAGTTTTGAATACCTTGAGGGGTGTAGTTTCTAGAATGGGGTCATTTTTGGGAGGTTTCTATTATCTAAGCCTCACAATATGACTTCAAACCTGAACTGGTCCATAAAAAGTGGGATTTTGAAGATTTCTCAAAAATTTCAAAATTTGCTTCTAAACTTCTAAGCCTTGTAACATCCCCAAAAAATAAAATATCATTCCCAAAATGCTACAAACATGAAGTAGACATATGGGGAATGTAAAGTCATCACAATTTTTGGGGGTATTACTATGTATTACAGAAGTAGAGAAACTGAAACTTTGAAATTTGCTAATTTTTCAAAATTTTTGGTAAAAAATGTATTTTTTTATGCAAAAAAAATAACTTTTTTGACCCAATTTTAGCAGTGTCATGAAGTACAATATGTGACGAAAAAACAATCTCAGAACGGCCTGGGTAAGTCAAAGCGTTTGAAAGTTATGAGCACTTAAAGGGACACTGGTCAGATTTGCAAAAAATGGCCCGGTCCTTAAGGTGAAAATGAGCCCGGTCCTTAAGGGGTTAAACCCCCTTAATGACCAGACCACTTTTTACAATTCTGCACTACACTACTTTCATGGTTTATTGCTCGGTCATACAACTTACCACCCAAATAAATTTGACCTCCTTTTCTTATCACTAATAGAGCTTTCATTTGGCGGTATTTCATTGCTGCTGACATTTTTACTTTTTTTGTTATAAATCAAAATTTACATTTTTCACTTTCAGTTGTAAATTTTTTCAAATAAAACTACATTTCTATATAAATTTTTCTCTAAATTTATTGTTCTACTTGTCTTTGATAAAAAAAAAATGCAATAAGTGTATATTTATTGGTTTGCACAAAAGTTGTATCACAGAAATATTAGCTATTCAATTAAAATTTAACTTTTAATGGATAATAATTAGGAGAGGTGTTGATTCCAAATATTTCTTGATGTACTATCAAATGCCAGAATAAAGGTAGAAACAAGACCCACCGTGGACATCAGGGCAGTAGGTCATTCATTAATGAAAGTAAGAGATATAGCACTTACAGTTAGATGGTTCATATATAGCTGGATCAGATCTGGTGAGGTCAGGAGGGAGTTATTATCCCTTATGATGCCCTGAGGTGTCTACCCCTGCCTACAGGCAGAGCACCCGCCCCGAAAGGGGCGACCCCACCTCTCGGTGGCTAAACCCTTTCCTTACCCTCACGTGACCCTAGGTGTTACCTCACGGTGGGTTAAATGGTTCTCCCTCTTGTTTGTAGGACAAAGATATCAGTCCTAGATGGTATAATTTTTTGTTGTCCCGACGCGTTTCCCCAAGTAAAAAGTCCTTGGTTCCTCAGGGGACCTTTGCTGGTTACATTCCCATAGCTGAAGGATGGTGGCTATATGCTGGCGATAACAGTGGCTGATGATACGCAAGCCTCTATGTCTTAGTGCAGGGTTTAAATAGCAGAGTTTTGGCGCCACATGATTAGTACCGCCCCTTCTGATTCAGGAGTGATTGATATATAAGATGGCCAATCGCTAGTGAATGCCCCACTATTACGGTTATATCATTGGTCTAGGGTCTGGGTAGCAGGGATAGTGAAATACCTCTCAGCCAGTGCCGCTGCTGGTTTCCTCCGAGAGCGCCGGTAAAACTATGCGTCATGTCCGGATCATGTGATCGGGAGCTCAGACCTCACATGATCACTACTTCCTCTCTGTGGACTGCAAGCCTAGCCGGCTGTGGAACGTATCGTACATCATTATGTATAGTTACTACGATCAGGTCTAATTTTACCACTATTATTTGATCCGAAATCCCTGCAATTATGTATAGAAATTAGAGTGGAATACATGTTATAATAAATCGATATCTCAGATTCGATAGGTAATATAGAAAGATATATAAGACTTATGAACCTATTCCGGTTCGAATATACTCTGGAAGCCTGGTCTTATTAGTACATTTACAGATCCCATGTTTTATGGTTAGTTAGCTGGAGACATAGTTGGAAAGAAGGGAGGGGGGGGGGGGGAGAATTACATTAGATGAAGCATGTATAGGCAATTTGTTCATTGAGTCCCTGGGGATAAACTGTTTTCAGTCTATGGATCCACTGGGCCTTCCTTTCTCAGTATTTTGTTATCCCAGTCACCACCCCTGGGTGACTGTCTCACCACCTCAACCACCTGAAACTTAAGTATTTTAGCATCCCCACCATGATATTCATTAATGTGGCGTGCTATCAGGTCTATCCCTTTTGTTCCTGATATCGCCTAGGTGTTCGCATACCCTTCGCCTAAATTCACGTTTGGCTTTACCAATATAGTTTAAGTGGACAGTCACATGAACACATATATAGTACTCCTTGAGTTCGACAGTTGGCAAAGTCATAATTTTGATATGTGATACCTGTGCTACTGCTACTGAAGGAGTTGGATTTTAGTATGTGTGGGCAACAGACACAGTCATTACCACATTTATATGTTCCTGGAGGTCTATTCCCAAGCCAGGTGGGATCACTTTGTGGTCTTTGGTTATGACTGTGTATTAGTCTATCCCGTAGTGATCTGCCACGTTTGTACGTGATGGCGGGGGTAGTTGGTAGGAATTCCGCTATGTCGGGATCGGAAAGTAAGATACCCCAGTTGTTACTCAGGATGTCCCTCACTTTCCGACTTTGTTTGTCAAAGGTACCGATAATTCTTGTAACCGTATCAGTTTGACAAGAGGGGGCATTTGTCGTAAGAGAATGACGATCTCTCTGGTTAACATGTTGGAATGCCTCCCTTAGTACCTGATCCGGGTACCCCCGCTGTAAAAACCTATCCCGTAGGTCTGCAGATTGTTTATAGAATGCGGAGTGGGATGAACAATTTCTCTTCATGCGTAAGTATTGGCCCCTAGGGATGCCTCGTTTGAGGCTTACTGGATGGTGGCTGTCCCACTGAAGCAAACTATTGGTGGAGGTGGGTTTCCTATAAGTTTCAGTATATAGTTGACCCAGATGTTCAGATATACGCACATCAAGAAATGCCAGGGTTTTCTGATTAATTTCGGATGTAAACTTAAGGCCTATCTCATTGACATTTAGATGTTTCACAAAATTTGAGAATTCCTCTTTCTTACCATCCCATAAAATGAACACGTCATCGATGTAGCGACCCCAGTATATAATATTGGGGGCCCATCGATGACATGATTCATTAAATAGCAGCGTGTCTTCCCACCAGCCCAGGAACAAGTTAGCGTAGATGGGCGCACGTGGGCTACCCATCGCTGTGCCCCTGAGCTGGTGGTAAAAGCGCGTTTCAAACAAGAAATAGTTATGCGATAATGTAAATTCTAAGATTTTTATAACAAAATCTGAATGACATTGGTATTGAGTACCACGAGTGCTTACATAGTACCTGATCGCAGAAATGCCCCAAGGTATGGGGTATGCTGGTATACAGTGCCTCGACATCTATAGAGGCTAGATAGATGGTATCTGCGACTTCAATGTTTTCGATTTTGAGCAATAAATCTGTGGTGTCTCTAATATGGGATGGCAGAGAGAGAACAAAGGGTCTCAAAACTTTATCAATATACGAGCTGACGCCATATGTGAGGGAATCCACACCAGAGACAATTGGTGGTGGATATCCCTTGTGGATCTTAGGGAGCGCATAAAAGGTCGGGATTTGCGGGTGACAGGATAGCATAAAAAACATTTCTTCCTTGGATGTTATTCTGTCGTCAAGTGCTTGGATTAGTATGGTCTCTAGTTCATCATTAAACTTGACCGTAGGGTTTGAGGGTAATATAGTATAGCACGTGGTCTCATTTAGTAGGCATAAACACATATCCCTATACATATCATGATTCATAATTGCCCCCTTTGTCAGATGGCTTAAATATGATTGTAGGGTCTTTTTCAAGTTTAATTAGGGCCTGCATTTCATCCTTACTCAGGTTACTGTCCTGGATCTTTTGTGATCTCTCTAATTTATTAAATTGGTCTGTTACCAATTTAACAAATAGATCTATGACTAGCGTATCCTGAGGGGGTGGGGTTCTCCTACTTTTCATTTTAAAGGGGTTATCCCACTTAGCGGTTTTATACTTACCTGCTGCCACCGCGCGTTCACTTCCTGGATTCTGGCTGGGGGCGGGCTTCATCTTGATTGAAGTCTTCTCCCTGCCGTGCCGCGCGCTGGACTGAATGCGCACGCCGCCGCGCATGCGCAATGGTGACTTATTCCTACAGAGCCTGCATGCGCGTTCGCAGCTCTGTACTATTCTGGCCGGGAAGAAGTCACCGTCGCGCATGCGCGCAAGCGTGCGCGTTCTGAACAGCGAGCGGACCGGCCGGGAGAAAAGGAGTCGTCTTCTGGGCAAGCGCGACCTTCCGGCTTTTGGAGAAGAGCAGTGGTCGTAACCATGGGAGACCGAGTCACAACAATCAGGTAAGTGGGGATGAATTTTATCCTAATCGGTGGGGATTTGTTAATAAAGTATATTTACAAAAATGATCACTGTCAAATCATTAACAGATTTAACAGTGATCATTATGATGGGATAACCCCTTTAAGGTCTCTAAATTTATTGTTCTACTTGTCTTTGATAAAAAAAAATTGCAATAAGTGTATATTTATTGGTTTGCGCAAAAGTTATAGCGTTTACAAACTATGGTACAAAAATGTGAATTTCTGCATTTTGAAGCAGCTCTGACTTTCTGAGCACCTGTCATGTTTCCTGAGGTTCTACAATGCCCAGACAGTAGAAACACCGCACAAATGACCCCATTTCGGAAAGTAGACACCCTAAGGTATTCGCTGATGGGCATAATGAGTTCATGGAAGTTTTTATTTTTTGTCACAAGTTAGCGGAAAATGATTGTAAGAAGAAAAAAAAAAAGTCTCATATTCCACTAATTTGTGACAAAAAATAAAATTTTACATGAACTAACCATACCCCTCATGGAATACCTTGGGGGTGTCTTCTTTCCAAAATGGGGTCACATGTGGGGTATTTATACTGCCCTGGCATTTTAGGGGCCCTAAAGCGTGAGAAGTAGTTTGGAATCCAAATGCGTAAAAATGCCCTGTGAAATCCTGAAAGTATTCATTGGAATTTGGGCCCCTTTGCACATCTTGGCTGCAAAAAAGTGTCACACATGTGGTATCACCGTACTCAGGAGAAGTAGGGCAATGTGTTTTGGGGTTTTCTTTTACATATACCCATGCTGGGTGAGAGAAATATCTCTCTAAAAGACAACTTTTCCCATTTTTTTTTTTTTATACAAAGTTGTCATTTTAGAGGGATATTTCTCTCACCCAGCATGGGTATATGTAAAAATACACACCAAAACACATTGCCCTACTTCTCCTGAGTACGGCGATATCACATGTGTGACACTTTTTTGCAGCCTACGTGCGCAAAGGGGGCCAAATTCCAATGAGTACCTTTTAGGAGGGCATTTTTGGGCATTTATATTCCAGACTTCTTCTCAAGCTTTACTGCCCCTAAAATGCCAGGGCAGTATAAATACCCCACATGTGACCCCCATTTTGGAAAGAAGACACCCCAAGGTATTCCGTGAGGGGCATGGCGAGCTCATAGAAGTTTTTTTCTTTTTTTGGCACAAGTTAGCAGAAATAGATTTTTTTATCTTTTTTTTTTCTCACAAAGTCTCCCTTTCCGCTAACTTGTGACAAAAAATAAAATTTTACATGAACTCACCATGCCCCTCACGAAATACCTTGGGGTGTCTTCTTTCCAAAATGGGGTCACATGTGGGGTATTTATACTGACCTGGCATTTTAGGGGCCCTAAAGTGTTAGAAGAAGTCTGGAATTTTTACACATTTGGATTCCGTGAGGGGTATGGTGAGTTCATGTGAGATTTTATTTTTTGTCACAAGTTAGTGGAATATGAGACTTTGTAAGAAAAAACTAAAAATATGAATTTACGCTAACTTGTGCAAAAAAAAAAAAATCTTCTATGAACTCGCCATGCCCCTCAAAAGTGATCTTTATAGCGCCGCAGCGATTTTACAGTGTTTTTGCAGTGGTCAGAACCACTGCAAAAACGGATCCGCAAAACACATACGGACGTCTGAATGGAGCCTTACAGGGGGGTGATCAATGACAGAGGGGGGTGATCAGGGAGTCTATATGGGGTGATCACCCCCCTGTCGTTAATCACCCCCCTGTAAGACTCCATTCAGACGTCCGTATGTGTTTTGCGGATCCGCAAAACACATACGGACGTCTGATTGGAGCCTTACAGGGGGGTGATCAGGGAGTCTAAATGGGGTGATCAGGGGTTAATAAGTGCCGGGGGGGGGAGGGGGGGGGTGTAATGTGTGTGTGGTGTTTGGTGCTACTTACAGAGCTGCCTGTGTCCTCTGGTGGTCGTTCCAAGCAAAATGGACCACCAGAGGACCAGGTAGCAGGTATATTAGACGCTGTTAACAAAACAGCGTCTTATATACCTTTTTGGGGTTAAAAAAATCGCATCTACAGGCTGCCAGCGAATGATCGCCGCTGGCAGGCTGTAGATAAGCTCGTTTACCTTTTGATCCTGTGAACTACCTCTTGAAGCTCATCAAGAGAATGCCAAGAGTGTGCAAAGCAGTAATCAAAGCAAAAGGTGGCTACTTTGAAGAACCTAGAATATGACATATTTTCAGTTGTTTCACACTTTTATGTTATGTATATAATTCCACATGTGTGAATTCATAGTTTTGATGCCTTCAGTGTGACTCTACAATTTTCATAGTCATGAAAATAAAGAAAACTCTTTGAATGAGAAGGTGTGTCCAAACTTTTGGTCTGTGCTGTATATATATATATATATATATATATATATTTGTGTTAGGCGCTTACGGTAGTACAGTGAAGAGCCCTAGGAAGCAGGGAATAAGCACAGTCGGTTGTGGTGTGCCGAAACCGAGGATGAGGTAGGCCTGAGAAAGAAGAGGGCCTACCCAAGGAAAAAGATATGGAAGAAATGAGTGTGAATGAGTGGAGTGGTGGGAGGGTCAAAGCTCAGACCTCAGATGGAGCAGGAGCCAGGTAAGGGGAGTGCCCTAAATAGGCTGGAGGCGGACCTCAGCCCCTCCCACAAATCCAGGCAAATTGCCTTAACACTTGTGTTAGGCGCTTACGGTAGTACAGTGAAGAGCCCTAGGAAGCAGGGAATAAGCGCAGTCGGTTGTGGTGTGCCGAAACAGAGGATGAGGTAGGCCTGAGAAAGAAGAGGGCAAAAATGGAAATACTTAGTTTATTGTAGTCAAATATATACATGAATAGCTCAACCCGACATGTTTGGCAAAGCATCTCTTAACTCTTGTGTTGGATTGGGAATGTATCGCGAGTAAGCAGATGACTTCCAGCGCCCCAATTCCCTGATGACATGAGTAGGGACGTTGGCACTGGAGGCCGTGGACGCGGCTCCAACGCGAAAGGAGTTCCCTGAGTAGTTGGCTGCGCTGAGGCCCAGTTGTGTGAGGGATGACCTGACATGGGTCATGAAGGTGGTGGTGGTGAGTACCGAACCATGTAGTTGAAGTAGCGGTTGAGAGGGTAGAAACTTGTGACGTTGTCTGTAAGCATCCAGAACCCTGACTGGACACCATCTGTTGTGCGTGGGGTAATATGAAATGTTGACGGGTAAGTGCTGACTACTCTTGGAGTGAGGTAAGGTCAGGATGTAATGATCCATGCGTTTCGCCAAGTGGGAGACAAGAAGACAAGGTGTGGCTTGGATCGTGGAGGTTGTGGTGAATTCCCCGGGCCTCAGGAAACCGTAGAAGGCCAAGTAAATTGCTGTTTTGATGATGGAGTTGGTATCTGCTTCAGAAGGCTTGGCGTCTAGTAAGTCGGATAATGCCTTGAAAATATGATTGTTAATGGGTAGCCTCTGGGCTGGACGTGCGGGTTCCGCTTTCTGAATACCTCTGAGTATGGTTTTGATTTGGTGAGAGGCCATGAAACTGATGTTATTAGGGTGTCAGATTAGCATGTGGTGTAGAATGCCAGTGAGATAGAGTATGATGGCGTTGTATGACATTTGAGTTTAAGGTGGCAAAAAGAAGCAAACCCCAGAAGAGAAGACATGACAAAAGGGGGCGTGATGTTATGTTCCAGGAGGAATCTGACAACCTAGAAAATAAAAGTCAGAGAAAACGATAACGTGAGAGAGACTCTAATGGCGCAAGCCACGCGTGCGAGTCACCACAAGATAATTGTATTGCAAGCCACAGATGACCGAGCCATGCGAGCGGGTCTGAAGGCAGAAAAGACATGGAACCTGCTGGTTGTGGGACCACGCAGCCGGCCTCGACTGGCGGAGTTATGTGTGTAGAATTTAAATGGGGAAGCGATACGTGAGAGACTCTAATGGCGGAGCCATGCGTGAGAGACTCTAATGGCGGAGCCATATGTGTAAAAATTGACACGGAGAAGCCATGCGTGAGAGACTCTAATGGCGGAGCCATGCGTGAGAGACTCTAATGGCGGAGCCATATGTGTAAAATTGACACGGAGAAGCCATGCGTGAGAGACTTTAATGGCGGAGCCATGCATGAGAGACTCTAATGGCGGGGTCATGTGTGTGAAATTGATACGGAGAAGCCATGCGTGAGAGACTCTAATGGCGGAGCCATGCGTGAGAGACTCTAATGGCGGAGCCATGCGTGAGAGACTCTAATGGCGGAGCCATGCGTGAGAGACTCTAATGGCGGAGCCATGCGTGAGAGACTCTAATGGCGGAGCCATGCGTGAGAGACTCTAATGGCGGAGCCATGCGTGAGAGACTCTAATGGCGGAGTCATGCGTGAGAGACTCTAATGGCGGAGCCATGCGTGAGAGACTCTAATGGCAGAGCCATGTGTGTAAAAAAATAATATGGAGAAGCCATGCGTGAGAGACTCTAATGGCAGAGCCATATGCGTAAACTAGAACGGAGAAGCCATGCGTGAGAGGCTCTAATGGCAGGGCCGTGAGTGAGAGATTCTACTGGCGAAGTCATATGTGTGACACTAAATGGAGAAGCCATGCGTGAGACTAATGGCGGAGTCATATGTGTAAACTAACACGGCAAAGTAATGCGTGAGAGACTCTAATGGCGGAGTTGTATGTGTAACACTGAAACGGAGAAGCCATGCGTGAGAGATTCTACTGGCAAAGTCATATGCGTGACACTAAAACGGAGAAGCCATGCGTGAGAGACTCTAATGGCGGAGTCATATGTGAGAGACTCTAATGGCGGAGTTATTGTGTGAAACTAAAACGGCGAAGTGATGCGTGAGAGTCTCTAATGGCGGAGTTATGTGTGTGAAAGTAAAACGGCGAAGTAACGCGTGAGAGACTCTAATGGCGGAGTTATAAGTGTAACCTAAAACGGCGAAGTAATGCGTGAGAGTCTGTAATGGAGTAATGTGTGTAAAACTAAAACGGCGAAGTAATGCGTGAGAGTCTGTAATGGCGGAGAAATGTGTGTAAAACTAAAACGGCGAAGTAATGTGTGAGGGACTCTAATGGCGGAGTTATATGTGAAACACTAAAACGGAGAAGCCATGTGTGAGAGACTCTAATGGCGGAGTTGTATGTGTAACACTAAATAGGAGAAAGCCATGCGTGAGAGACTCTAATGGCGGAGCCATGCGTGAGAGACTCAAATAGCGGAGTCGTATGTATACAACTGAAACAGAGAAACCATGCGTGAGAGACTAATGGTGGAGTCGTGGGTGCGTGCTAAACCGGAGAAGACACGCGTGGGAGACCAATGGCGGAGTGCTGTGTGTAAAACTAAAACGGAGAAGCCATGCGTGGGCGACTGATGGCAGATTAAAAATTTATTTTATTTTTTCTACTTATGCGGCACCAATAGGACTTGCATAACCATGACCATCTCCGACAATGAACTTGAGACACTAACCCGCCTACAACCGTATAGTACCCCTAATGGACAACACGAGAACGGTCATCGGGCCCCTGAAGCCAAGGGACTGAACGAGATGACCTCACGGTGACGATAAGTAGTAAAACATGAGCCAGACCTGGTGGAAAAAATGCATGGACAGTAGTGATCCGAACCACGTGCACAACCGAAACATTAATCAACCGTGAACCGTGAAATTGAACTGATGGAGAAAACAAGAGCCAGAGGCATTGCAGCTCGCTAAGAGAAGACCCTTGTCATGACCAACGAATAACCAACTTGTGAACATAGTAGGAACACACTCTCATAGGCCTAGAAATGAAAAGAAATGCAGCTTTAGTGGAAGCAGGGTAAAACGCATGATGTAAGAACAAGTGGGTGAATGCAGCACTGGATGTGAGTGGTGCCTCACTCTTCTAGGCCTAGAAATGAAAAGAAATGCAAATCGTAAGAGCAGGTGTACGTACTTGGTGGTAAGAAAAATCACAGAACACATGTGTGGAGAAAATATGTCTATGCTAGACCGCCAAAAAAGGGGTTTGAAAGAAAGTGGTAAGACGAGTGTGGACTGTGGTGCGAACGGACACATGACCTTGATGGGATCATGAAAACGTGAGTATGAAACAAGTACATGCTTGCGCGTGTGACTGGTTGGATCGAGACGTGAGAAATGAGGCTTAGCATGTGGGCTGAAATGACCGTCATAAACGTGTGACCGCATGGTCTACGTAGGCGCCATACAATTTTTATTTTTTTATTTTGAATGTGTGACCATGAGGACTATGGCGTTTTTTTTTTTGGGGACGTGCGGCCATGGACTATGTTTTTTTTTTTTGGAACGTGTGGCCATGGACTATATGGCGGGATTTCCCTTTTATTTATTTATCTATTTACTTTGGACCATGGGGCACGTGGGTGATGTGGCGTTTTTTTTTTTTTTTGTTTTGTTTTGGAACATGTGGCCACGGACTGTATGGCGGGATTTCCCTTTCTTTTGTTTATTTGTTTACTTTGGACCATGGGGCACGCGGGTGATGTGGCGGGTTTGTGTTGTGTTTGTGGTGCTGTGACCTGGTGGTGGTGGGGTGTTTTGATATGGAGGGGATGTGAGGGCAACAGGCTGGATGCCCCCCCTGGACTGCGCCGCCTGTGTGGGAGGGGGCATGAAGCGGAACGCCTGACCCGGAGATCCTTTTCCGGCTGTAATATGAGTGACCCAAGTGTGCTGGGGATGAATCGTGACAACACATCCAAGCGCTCTGAAAATCGCACCATGAGAACGGTGTGTAACGCAGAGAAACCAGGAAGGAATATGGAAATGTTGTATACAAAACAAGGACAAAGATACAGAGGAGCCTAGCGATCGTGCTGCCTAGTGAGTGTGGGGTAGGAAGCTAACCTGCTCTGGGGCTCTGCCGGCTGCTGGTAGAGACGGACAACCCTGGATGCCGGCGGTCCCCCTGTACTAGCTGCGGATGCCGGGCACCGCGCATGCGCCGGACAGAACCAGCCGCGCATGCGCAGTACCGCCGGGCCGCGCGTGCGCAGACCAGCCAGGAGGACGCGGCCGGCCACCAGCGGCAGCGTGACAGGAGGGACGGAGGTAAGCAGGAACCGGAGGCAGAGCGGGGGCTCTGTGGTCGCGGCGCGTGTGCCGGGCGGTGATGAGGTGGCACATGACCAAACAATGGTGAAATGCAAGATGAGATGGTACAGGGGGACAAAATGGTGAGGCCCCGTGCTGTACCGTGTGGTTGGCTTGCTTAACAAAGACGAGGCACGTGTGAATGAAGTTTGGCAGGTGTGGTGAACCAAATGAATAATGGTATGGATGGTGAATATGACCCTGAAACACAATACACCTGTGGTGGCTTGCCGCTGATTTGTGAATGGAGCGGAGCTCCCGTATGGTCGCATTCTTGCGCAATGCTGACAGGCATGACCGACATGAAAATTGCCATGATTCGAGAGTGAGAAAACCTGACCTGAGTCCAACAATGGCGAAACGAAAATTAGTGGCACAGAGGAACAAGCGGAGAGGCCCCGAGCTGTACCGTGTGGACGACCCACAGCTCCACGGGCAAACGCGACCCACAGTGAAACCAGGCGGAGCAGAAAGAACGGAAACAGGAATGCTCCAAATCCCGAACACCGACGGCGACGAACTTCCAGAAACCCAGACACTCGCAAGCAAAACTCCAGCGACTCCCCAAGCGACTCTCTCTCTCAAAGCTCAGACCTCAGATGGAGCAGGAGCCAGGTAAGGGGAGTGCCCTAAATAGACTGGAGGCGGACCTCAGCCCCTCCCACAAATCCAGGCAAATTGCCTTAACACACATATATATATATATATATATATATATATATGTGTATATAATTACACTCACCTAAAGAATTATTAGGAACACCATACTAATACGGTGTTGGACACCCTTTTGCCTTCAGAACTGCCTTAATTCTACGTGGCATTGATTCAACAAGGTGCTGATATCATTCTTTAGAAATGTTGGCCCATATTGATAGGATAGCATCTTGCAGTTGATGGAGATTTGAGGGATGCACATCCAGGGCACGAAGCTCCCGTTCCACGACATCCCAAAGATGCTCTATTGGGTTGAGATCTGGTGACTGTGGGGGCCATTTTAGTACAGTGAACTCATTGTCATGTTCAAGAAACCAATTTTAAATAATTTGAGCTTTGTGACATGGTGCATTATCCTGCTGGAAGTAGCCATCAGTCATCAGGGATGGACATGGTCAGAAACAATGCTCAGATAGCCCATGGCATTTAAACGATGTCCAATTGGCACTAAGGGCCTAAAGTTGCCCAGAAAACATCCCCCACACCATTACACCACCACCACAAGCCTGCACAGTGGTAACAAGGCATGATGGATACATGTTCTTATTCTGTTTAAGCCAAATTTGGACTCTACCATTTGAATGTCTCAACAGAAATCGAGACTCTTTAGACCAGGCAACATTTTTCCAGTCTTCAACCGTCCAATTTTGGTGAGCTCGTGCAAATTGTAGCCTCTTTTTCCTATTTGTAGTGGAGATGAGTGGTACCCGGTGGGGTCTTCTGCTGTTGTAGCCCATCCTTAAGGTTGCGCGTGTTGTGGCTTCACAAATGCTTTGCTGCATACCTCGGTTGTAACGAGTGGTTATTTCAGTCAACGTTGCTCTTCTATCAGCTTGAATCAGTCGGCCCATTCTCCTCAGACTTCTAGCATCAACAAGGCATTTTCGCCCACAGGACTGCTGCTTACTGGATGTTTTTCCCTTTTCACACCATTCTTTGTAAACCCTAGAAATGGTTGTGCGTGAAAATCCCAGTAACTGAGCAGATTGTGAAATACTCAGACCGGCCCGTCTGGCACCAACAACCATGCCACGCTCAAAATTGCTTAAATCACCTTTCTTTCCCATTCTGACATTCAGTTTGGAGTTCAGGAGATTGTCTTGACCAGGACCTCAACCCTAAATGCATTGAAGCAACTGCCATGTGATTGGTTGACTAGATAATCGCATTAATGAGAAATAGAACAGGTGTTCCTAATAATTCTTTAGGTGAGTGTATATATTTCACACCTCACATTGAGAGGAGTGAAATAAATTGACATGATATGAAAGCTAAAATCTGAACAGCAAGTCAGTTTACATTTGCAAAATTGCTACCACGTGTAAATGAGATTTGTTGAAATATTGTCTACTTTGATGGTACTGTAGTGTGCGTCATGAAATCAAGTGCGCTGTGTTTGAATAGAGGAGGCTTGATGATGTGCATAGGCGGACTGGTGATAGACCCTAAAGGGAAACTTCCCAGTGGACCGCCCAAGTATTCACCCCCCTTCACTTTTTTCGTATTTTGGTGCCTCACAACCTGGATCTAACATGGATTGTTTGAGGCTTTGCATCATTTAATTTACAGAACATGCCCACAACTTTTAAGATTTTGTTTTTGTTTTTTATTGTGAAGCAAACAACAAATAGGACAAAATAACTGAAAAAGTCAATGTGCATAACTATTCACCCCCCTAAAGTCAATACTTTGTAGAGCCACCTTTTGTGGCAATCACAGCTCCAAGTCGCTTTGGATAGGTCTCTATGAGCTTGCCACATCTTACCACTGGGATTTTTGCCCATTCCTCCTTGCAAAACTGCTCCAGCTCCTTCAAGTTGGATGGTTTGCGCTTGTGAACAGCAATCTTTTAGGGCTGTTTCACACGAGCGGATGCCGTGCGTGACATCCGCTCCGTGAAAGAGTGCCAAGACTCGATGCAGACTGCAGAGGCACGGAGCATTAACATGACTGATAATGCTCCTTGCCTCTCTGTGACCTCTTTACTACAAAATTACAGTGACAACTTTATCTCACTGTGATTTCGTAGTAAAGAGATCACAGATAGGCACGGAGCATTATCAGTCATGTTAATGCTCCGAGCCTCTGCAGTCTGCATCGGGTCTTGGCACTTTTTCACGGAGCGGATGTCACGCGCGGCATCCGCTCGTGTGAAACAGCCCTTAGACTACTTTCACACTTGCGTTCGGTGCGGATCCGTCTGGTATCTGCACAGACGGATCCGCACCTATAATGCAAATTCTTGCATCCGTTCAGAACGGATCCATCTGCATAACAGCTATTTCAGATGTGAAAACTCAGATCCGACAGTATATTCTAATACAGAGGCGTTCCCATGGTGATGGGGACGCTTCAAGTTAGAATATACTAAAAACTGTGTACATGACTGCCCCTGCTGCCTGGCAGCACCCGATCTCTTACAGGGGATCCTCACAATTAACCCCTCAGGTGCCGCCCTGTAAGAGATCAGATGCGTCCAGGGAGCAGGGGGCAGTCATGTACACAGTTCTTAGTATATTCTAACTCCCTCCCCAGTTTCAAATTCATTGGTGGCCAGTGCGTCCCCCCCTCCCTCCCTCCCCAGTATTAAATTCATTGGTGGTCAGTGCGGCCCCCCCCCCTCCCCAGTATTAAATTCATTGGTGGCCAGTGCAGCCCCCCTCCCTCCCTCCCCTGTATTAAATTCATTGGTGGCCAGTGAGGCCCCCACCTCCCTCCCTCCCCCCCCAGTATTAAATTCATTGGTGGCCAGTGCGGCCCCTCCCTCCCTCCCCTGTATTAAATTCATTGGTGGCCAGTGCGGCCTCCCCTCTCCCCCCCTAATTAAAATCGCCCCCTCCCCCATCATTGGTGACAGCGGAGAGTTCTGATCGGAGTCCCAGTTTAATCGCTGGGGCTCCGATCGCTACTGCAGTCCTGGCTGCCATGGTTACTTAGCAATTTTAGAAGCATTATACTTACCTGCGCTGTCTGTGGCCGGCCGGTCGCTCCTCTTACTGGTAAGTGAGAAGGTCTGTGTGGCGCATTGCTTATAGCACAGACCTGTCACTTACCAGTAGGAGGAGCACCCGGCTGGCCACAGACAGCGCAGGTAAGTATAATGCTTCTAAAATTGCTAAGTAACCATGGCAGCCAGGACTGCAGTAGCGTCCTGGCTGCCGTGGTTACCGATCGGAGCCCCAGCGATTAAACTGGGACTCCGATCGGAACTCTCCGCTGCCACCAATGATGGGGGAGGGGGGTGATTTTAATTGGGGGGGGGGAGAGGGGAGGCCGCACTGCCCACCAATTAATTTAATACTGGGGAGGGAGGGAGGGAGTGCCGCACTGGCCACCAATGAATTTAATACAGGGGAGGGAGGGGGGCCACACTGGCTACCAATGATTTAAATACTGGGGAGGGAGGAGGGTCGGGCCCCTGCTGCCTGACAGCACCTGATCTCTTACAGGGGGCTATGATACGCACAATTAACCCCTCAGGTGTGGCACCTGAGGGGTTAATTGTGCTGATCACAGCCCCCTGTAAGAGATCGGGTGCTGCCAGGCAGCAGCCATGTGCACAGTTCTTAGTATATTCTAACTTGAAGCGTCTCCATCACCATGGGAACGCCTCTGTGTTAGAATATACTGTCGGATCTGAGTTTTCACAATCTAACTCAAATCCGATGGTATATTCTAACATAGAGGCGTTCCCATGGTGATGGGAATGCTTCAAGTTAAAATATACCATCGGATTGGAGAAAACTCCGATCCAATGGTATATTAATAGGGACTCCTGACTTTACATTGAAAGTAAATGGGGGACGGATTAGTTTGCAATTGCACCATATTGTGTCAACGTCAAACGGATCCGTCCCCATTGACTTGCATTGTAAGTCAGGACGGATCCGTTTGGCTCCGCACGGCCAGGCGGACACCAAAACGCTGCAAGCTGCTTTCGGGTGTGCGCCTGCTGAGAAGAATGGATGTGAAACTGAGCTATACTGATGCATTCTGAGCGGATCCACATCCACTCAGAATGCATAGAGGCTGTACGGATCCGTTCGGGGTCGCTTGCGAGAGCCTTCAAACGGAACTCACAAGCGGTACCCCGAACGCAAGTGTGAAAGTATCCTTATCTGATCACAGATTTTCTATTTGTTTGAGATCTGGACTTTGACTAGGCCATTCCAACACATTTACATGTTTCCCCTTAAACCACTCAAGTGTTGCATTTGCTGTGTGTTTGGGGTCATTGTCCTGATGGAAGGTGAATGTCCGTCCTAGCCTCAAACCACGGACAGAGTGGTGCAGGTTTTGCTCAAGAATATCCCTGTATTTAGCACCATCCATCTTTCCCTCAACTCTGACCAGTTTCCCAGTCCCGGCTGCTGAAACAATTGTGTTCTTTGGGTGATGTGATGTGTTGGGTTTGCACCAGACATAGCGTTTTCTTTGATGGCCAAAAAGTTTAATTAGTTTAATGCCTCTCTGATTAATGCCCTCCTTGCCCGGTTCGTGATTTTTGGTGGCGGCCGTCTCTTGGCAGGTTTGCTGTTGTGCCATGTTTTTTCCATTTGGTTATGATAGATTTGATGGTGCTCCTGGGGATCATCAAAGATTTGGATATTTTTTTTTATAACCTAACCCTGACTTGTACTTCTCAATAACATTGTCCCTTGCTTGTTTGGAGAGTTCCTTCGTCTTCATGGCAGTGTTTGGTTAGTGAATGCCTCTTGCTTAGGTGTTGCAGCCTTTGGGGCCTTTCAAAAAAAGTGTATATATGTAATGACAGACCATGTGACACTTAGATTCCACACAGGTGACATCATTTCGCTAATTATGTGACTTCTGAGGGTAATTGGTTGCACCAGAGCTTTTTATGGGCTTCCTAACAAAGGGTGTGAATACATACGCACATGCCAATTTTCGGTTTTCTATTTCTAAACAATAGTTTTATTTATATATTTTTTTCATTTCACTTCACCAACTTAGACTATTGTGTTCTGATCCATCACATAAAATTCAGATTAACAAAACATTGGCTATAATGTAACACGAAAAAAGTCAAGGGGGGGTGAATACTTTTGCAAGGCACTGTACATAATGATCTGATGCTCATGACATTAATGTAGGAGCATCAGGCACTTATGTACCTGGCCAGCAGCC